>NC_048595.1:274410547-274608047 GCF_003668045.3 Cricetulus griseus | reverse complement strand
AGTGGGAAAGGTTTTCTGTCTACTTCAAAAACCCCCACAGTCAGATGTCAATGAGGGGGCCTTGATACTCTATGGGCCCCTTGGTAGTGGATCAATATTTTTCCTTGACGTAAGAAGGGACTTTGAGAGCCCATCCCACATGAAGGGATGCTCTCTAGGCCCCAGACACATGGAGGAGGGCCCAGGCCTGGCCCAGGATGATGTGGTAGACTTGTTCTTAATTTGAACTAATTAAAAAAAAAAAACTCCTACAGTCAATATGATGCCAACCCTGCCTGCAGTCCTCCATCACTCACCCTAGCAGAGAATTTACCCTTCATCTCTCACAAGCAAAACATGAACGTTGGTGTTAATCTTCTCTGAAGCAAAATTCTGTCCCTCCAATGTGAGTCCTCATCTGGAAGGCACGTAAGATTGTGACAAGCATTTATTATTTTCCAGACAGTGCTATGATCTATGGATGCCCTGACTGTGTAGAGAGTCTTCAGCAGTTGGTTGGTGTTTCTTCAGGGGGTAAGCCACTGGTCATTGATTTGCTCATAAAATCTCATTTTCTCCAAAGCAAAAGAATAGTGTTAAAAAAGAAGGCTCAGTCTTCCAGCTGAGAGAAGATAAAGCTGATGAATGCACTTTGTCTTAATACAGGATCTACAGCATCTTCCAAAGGCCACCAAAGAATACTCCATGATTGGAATTAGTGTTTCGCAGTTTGTCTACCTTCAGGTAAAAGTAACCATTTCCAATTTCATGTGCTTAATGCCTTCCAACTTAGTTATCCTGCATTTCCACTGCAATCATCTCCAAAATTAGCCTCCAGTAGAACACAAGCTTCCTCTCCAAACATAGCCTCCTCTACCACCAAAATAGTAACTTTTGCCCCCTTTCCTAATTTTCTTGGTCATAATCAGAAAGGAGAGAATATAGTAAAATTCTTCCCTGTGAAGAGCATGCTAGGCATAATTCAAATCCCAATAGGAAAATGACAAATTGTTGCAGATGTGGAGGTTTTTAACCTATTAATATTTCATATGGCCACAGTTCCTGTAGCTCTAGAATGTAATTTGGTTAACTGTGTGGACTTCTCTAGAAGGCAGCTGATGGGGACAAGATTATCAGTTCGCTTCTTCTGTATGTTTTCATCAGTACGGGTCTGAGGATAAAACCAATTTTGTGATGCAAAGCTATGTTATAAGGAAGGTATGATTAGAAAACCAAGATTAAAAGTAGATAAGAGATGGGGGATCTGTGCATCAGTGGGGGGGGGTAACAGAATTATTAACACTTACTATAAACATAGACACAGAAAAAGATAAAGAGAATCATATTGTCAGATAAGTCATGTGTTAGATGACTGGCTCATTCAGCAAATGCCAGCTGTAGCCAGAGAGCTGTAGCCACAAAGGAAAGCTTCAGAGAGCCTTTTCATGATAAAAAGTTAAGAACAGAATGCAAAGCTGGGCAGTGGTGGCACACTTGGGAGGCAGAGGCAGGTGCATCTCTGAGGTTGTTTTCTGAGGCCATCCTGCTCTACAAAGCTACAAAGAGAAACCCTGTCTCAAAAAAACAAACAAGCAAAAGAACAGAACGCAAAAGAGCCATAAGACCTCATGCAGGATCAATGTTCAGATACAGCACCCTTTTCTACTCTTAAAAGGGAAAGTTTACTGGCCGGGTGTTGATGGCGCACACCTTTAATCCCAGCACTTGGGAGGCAGAGGCAGGTAGGCAGATTGCTGTAAGTTCGAGGCCAGCCTAGTCTCCAGAGTGAGTGCCAGGATAGGCTCCAAAGCTACACACAAAAACCCTGTCTTGAAAAACCAAAAAAAGGAGGGGACTTTACACTGAAGCTGGCAGAAAACATATGCAAAAAGAAACGTAGCTTTGGTACTTAAAGCTTTGGAAGGAGCTTCTTAGGGTGGTTTTCTTTACCACAAGCAGGACACCTATGCCTCCCCTGCTCTTCTACACCAGCCTGAGTCTTTGGTTTTTCTTGTTTGAAATGGGCACCGTAGCACTCATCTCTGTGGAATATAATGTCTGAAAGTGTACATTACAATGCTAGATCTATGGAGAATAGTCACCAAATCAACCCTTGAGCATATCAGAGCCTTAAATGTCACTTTCTTTGAGTTTGTCTGTTTGATTTGACATTGGGGAATCGTTTAATGCATGTCACAATTGGCATCCTTCTCTCTAAAGTATACGGACATATTCTTTATGAATAAATACAATGGACAAGCCATATGACACAGAGAGGAGCTGGAGCATCATGATGGGTGTCAACTACTTCGAAACTATAAATAGATTTGTTTTAGTTTATTGTCACTGTGGCTAAAAATAGGAGCAAACAAGCTGAAGGAGGAAAGACGTAGTTTTGCACATGGCTTAGGAGACATTGTTTTCACTCATTCTCTGCTTGCCTGAGCCCTGGCAGTGGAGTGGTAGGACATCCTAACGGCAGGATCACATGGGAGAGGAAGCTGTGTACTTCATGGTGGGCAAGAATCAGAGTGAAAGGGGGACTGGAAAATAGGTATAACCTTCAGGTTTGTGTTCCTAGTGGCCTGGTTCTTCCAACTAGGCCCTAGTGCCTGAAGTTTTCACAGCCTCCCAAATATCAGAACTATGTTCTGATTCTCCACCACGAGCCTGAAAGGATGTTTCTTTTTCAAAATATAGCATTACACTCCAAAGGCACGCTCATGGCCACTTTATGATGTGAAATGCATTTAGTCCATCTCCAGGAGTCCTCAAAGTCTAAATAGTTCTAACATTGCTCAAAAGTCTAAGTTTAGCCTCCCCTAGACTCTCTGCTGTGAGGCCCTGTTTAAAAAAAAAAAATCAAAGACAAACGGCATACTTCAGTATTCAATGGCACACAGCAAATATTCCAGTTCCAAGAAGAAGGGACAGGACAATAGCAAAGAAGGATTGTATCACACCAAGTCTGAGATGCAGGGAGACAAAAGTTCAATCCTGTGCCTACATGTCCTGCAGCTGGGCCTGATGGTGTCATGATATGAGCAATAACTGACTTGGCCAGCTCCACCCCTTCACCCGTGCCATTTGCTCTCCACATGTCCTCTGTCTTGGAGTGTCTCCACTCACTGTCTGGTCTGCAGCTTTTCTTGGCAGTCATTCCATCTTCCTGGCACCTCCATTGCAGCTGAGGCATCATCTTCACAGCTTCACACATTGCTTTCTCAAGAGCTGCCTCCAAAGACTCCAATCCCATTACACACTGCCTAGCCTCCCAGGCCTGCTGTCAAAATGTGGGTAGAAGTCTCCGTGGCCTTGTACCTCTGCATGTCTGCACAAGCTTCACATGGAAGGTCTGTTCACGTCAAGGTCCATTGCCAGCTTGCCCAGTAGCCTCTTGCCTTGTACTATGACTGAAGCAGCCACTGGTTAGCATAGCAGCTGACCCGGGTAAAAGGAATCACAGAGAAGCAATCTACTTGGCATCTCTGGAGCACAGGGGGACATGAAAACACTTGAAAGCACTCTCTTCTCCGAAGAAATTCCTTCTAATGAAGCTCTTCTTACATGATCCTGATCTGCAATTGACAGGGTGTGGCCACTTCCTGAGATGCCGACAAAGCATCTTTTTTTCCATTGTCCAAATACAAAGAGCTTGGATTCTTTTCAACATCAGTAATCTCTTCAGAAGCCATGGCTCTCTGAGACCCAACTTTCCCACAGCCTTTCTAAGCAAACTTAAAAACAAAAAACAAACAAACAAGAAACATAAAAGCCTTTCTGCTCTGATTTTTTTCCCTTGTAGTCCTTTTTATAAACATAGCAGAAATGTGTTTTTAGCCCAACCCCATGCTGGGGTTTCTTCATGTCTTCCTCAGCAGGCTTATTAATCTATTGCCTCTGAACAGCCTTTCTACAAAGTCTCAGGTCAGGGACAAAAGTAAAGAAGTTATTTGTGAAAATTGTGAAAATGCAACACGAATGACATGAAGTCCAAATGTCAACAAGGTTTTCATTTCCACCCAAAACCTTGTGGATTGGGATTTCACGATTTATGCTGACTACAAGATCCTGTGGTCTGCTAGTATTCCCACCAGGATCATCCACTAGTCTCCATTTAAAATATTGTAGGTTTTCTCTAGCCCACATCTTCAAAATTTTACAATTTCTTCCAATAAACCTATTTCAAAGATTTAAGACACAAGTTCTCATTCTTAGTTACAGCAATTTCTAATAGCATTTTTCTGTGTTATGTACTTTTGCAGAGCTGTAACAAAATATATGTCATAAGCTACTTAAAAGTTCTAAGGGGATTGATCCACAGTTGCCTGGCCCCAGGTTCTTGGGCAGAACACCATGTTATTAGCACTGTGTAAGGTAAAGAGGTAAAGAAAACATACTTTACCTCAAGATAGATAGCAGCAGAGAGTAAGGAAGGGACTGATAGCAGTTAGGCCATTCAAAGTCATAGCCCCAGTGACTAGCCTTCTTCTAGCTAGCCCCTGTTTTTCTAATGTTTCCAGAGCCTCCCCAAACAGCACCACAAGGGGACCAAGCAGCAGACACATGAGTCTGGGTGCATTTCTTATCCAAACCAAGATTCTAAGTAGGTATTTTGCTTTGCTGCATAAATTTGAGACCTAGACACTGTACAGAATGACAAATTGGACACGGGTTGGCAATAGGAGGTACATGGAATCTTGGCTTAGATTCTCATGTCCAACAGATCTGGTTTGGAAGAACAATTCTTCCTATATAAGGATTTATTTTTGAGTAATTTGTTTAAATTTAGCAAGCATCAATTTATTTAAGTAGATGAGCCCTACTAAATACTAGTTATTACTTTTAGTTTGAGAGTGTATATCGGTGACCATATTAATTACATATGTTGTTGTGTCCAAACATCTGAGAGAGAAAGCGAGAAGAAAAGATTTATTTTAGCTTACAGTTTCTGTGGTTTCCATCCATAATTACTTACCATCACCCTCACATAGACAGAACATGATGGCAAAGAGGAGCACGTTGGGGAGGAGGCTTCCTATTCATGGGGGGCAGGAAGCACAAAGTAGGGAAAACCTTGGGATTCGAGTATAACCTCCAAAGTCATGTTCCTTAGGATCTACTTCCTTTAGCTATGCCTCATCTTCTAATACTCTCACAGCATCCAAAAATGGCACCACCAGGTAAGGACCAACCATTCACCATATAATCCTATGGAGACAATTTCATAATTTCATACTCAAACCCTAACAGTGACCGTGAGTAGAAGATGCTGGATTCATGTCTTTACCCTGTTGCTATCTTAACCACAAACACTTCAGAATGTGACTGTTAGAAAAGGGTGTCTTCAAAGAAGTGATAAATGTTGCTGTGTGAGGGAGGGAAGCAGTAATTCAGTGTAACTGGTGGCATCATAGAAAAATATTGCCAGGGTTGGAGAGATAACTTAGTGGTTAAGAGTACCAACTTGTGCTGCTTTTGTAGAGAACCCGAGTTCAGTCCCCACGTGGTGGCTCACAACTACCTCCAACTCCAGTTCAAGGGAACCAGTATGCTCTTTTGGCTTCTGTGGGCACCAGGCATGCATGTGGTACTCATACACATATGCAGGCACTCATATGTACATACACAAAAAAATAAATGAATCTTTACTTTTTCTTGTTTTTTTTTTTTTTGAGACAGGGTTTCTCTGTGGCTTTGGAGGCTGTCCTGGAACTAGCTCTTATAGACCAGGCTTGTCTCAAACTCATAGAGATCCACCTGCCTCTGCCTCCCCACTGCTGGGATTAAAGGTGTGCACAATCATCACCTGCCCACTGAATCTTTGTTTTTTTTAAAAGAGAGATCCAACCACAAATACACGAAGAGAGGGCTACAGTCACACAAGACATAATGGGAGGCTGTTGTCTTCAAGCCAAGAAGATGGACTTCAGAAGACATCACACCTGCTAACATCTCCACCTTGAATTTCTAGGTCCAGGGATTGGGGAACAAACTCTTCTGTTGTCTAAAGCATCCAGTCTGTGATGCTTTGTTGACCTACCCCTAGTTTGCTACCTGCTGTAACAGAAAAAGAACATGGAGACAGATCCAGTGTATAGATTTAACGATGGGAAGTGGGAAGAGTTCCCATATTATTGTGTCTACTCTTTATGAAACAGGTCAGAGCATCAGTTGAAAATAAGGATGAGAGAGGCTGTTGAAATTGAAGGAGGATGTTCAATAGTAAAAACAGTACCTGCCAATCTTCAAAACGTCAGTGAAAAGATGTTTTTCATAGAATATTTGTGTTATTTTGTGTATATCTCATTTTCTTTTGGAAGAAAGGTAAGAATGTATCTTTGGACTGGGAGAAAAAGACCCCCCACCCTGTCTTTTTTGAGACTGGGTTTAACTATGTAACCCTGGTGTGCTTTTGGTACTCACTTTGTTGATCAGGCTGGCCTCAAAAACACAAAGATGTCCTTATTCTGCCTCTAGATGATTGGATTAAAGGCATGCACCACTACAGCTGACTTAAGTATCTCAGAGGAGGGATATGGAAAACCTGTTTCTTATCATATGAGGGATGCATAAGTCCATGTGTACCACTCTCTCCTTTACATAGAAAACAGCTGATAGATGCTAGCTAAAGATGAGCACCCAATACTTCAGCACAAGTTAAACAGCACCCAGGCTAGGGTGCTGCAGTTATGGATTCAGAAATCTAGCATCTTTCAGAAAATGCATATCTGATCATCTGCTTCAGTCTTTCTCCCAACCAAATATTTAATTTCTTTTTAATGATATCTAAGAATACTGAAATCCTGTATGGTTACATACATACTTAGGATTTGTGAACCATTTCCCCAGAACCATGATTTTTCCTTCACAGATTTAGGCATCTGAGAATTCTACATATGGTTTTATCAATATTTTGTTATTGGCTCTCTTTCCTACTCAGAACTTCTCCTACCACACTCCAAACTTCCTTGTCCTGTCCCTATCTAGATCTAGCACTGGGCATGGTGCTCCCAGAGAAATCATTCTCATGTAGAATAAAAGGATGCATGAGTAGAAACTGGTGCCAAACAATGTCCAAACACACAAATTAGGGGTGAAGAAGTCAGGACAGTTTGTGCCCACCCAAATTTTTGCATCATAAAAATGGCCTTGTTACAGCAATTTTGAACTAGCCTATTACTGTCAAGGGAAGTACTTTCCAGCTGGGCCCATTATCTTTCACTCTGCTATTGTGTGGAGCTTGACCTGGCAATCCTTATAAACACATTAAGTCAGCTGAGGGGACCTGAGCAGGAGCCACCTTTAAAGTTACATCACATTTTCATTCTGTGTGTTCTTAATTTCATTTAAATCTGGTACCTAGAGCAAGTTCTTGTTTCCATAATTATAATTAATATAATCCAAGTAAGGTATTTCTTCAATCCTACATGTAGTGTTATATGTCTTACCAAAGAACATTAAAACATTACATTTTTCTGCTGAGAAGACATATTCATAAGCACAGCATTACTTGGCCCCTTTGCAACAGACAAGAATAAGGACAGCTTTGTAACCCAGGACTCCCACCTGCAGCAAACTCCATATTCCTCCCATGAAAAACAAATCAACCAATCTCTCTGCCCTAATAACTACTAATAGCTCCCTAAAAACCCTCCCCACTTTGTAACAAAAGAGTCTGGAACATATCCTGGAAATAGAAGCAGCTTCCTGACCTAACCTGAACTTGTCTAGGGTGCATACACATTGAATTAAACTTTGTCTTCTGACCAAAACTTTAGGGAAACTATTTGCTCTCTTATACATTGAGAGGATTGGGCATGCAAATGATTAAAATCTAATGCATCATGGAAAAAGACATGAACTGTGAACAGCTTATATGACCCATGTCTATCAATCAAAACAGGAAATCATCCCTCTCTGCATTAACCAATTTATTTCTTCCTGGATAACAGAAAAGGAAGCCCTGGGCAATAACTAGGGGCTCTTAGGCAAATCTTGATCAGAACCATTGTGTCCTCTGTACTTTTCCCTCTGCTTTTAAATAAAAACCCTGCTGCTTTGCTGTTTTGCATACTTCCTCAATTCTTTGGGCAAGAGGTCAAGAGCCTGGAATCCTTCTTGTTCAGCCAGTGATCCCAGTGGCACACACATCAATCTATTCGATGAGGTAATTAATATTTTCTCACATTTTCATGAGGAATGTAAGAATCCATGAAGTCCAATTTCTCTTAAATACATGCAGCTGGGGAGTGGCAGTGTCCCACCAATGGAACATTGGGGATTTCTGCAAATTACTAGCATTATGGTAATGGAAAATCTCCAAAGATGGCAACCTACAGAGAAATGTTGAGCCTATTTATTGTTTGCACTGAAGGTGAGTGTCACAACTGGTATTAGAACACAGGGTTTCAAATGACTAGAACTTGTTCATATACACAGAATTATCACCAAATCCTGGTGGATTCAGTGAACTGAAATATTTAAAAATGCAATGAAATATGTAGAAATCATGTTCACTCATTTTAGACAATTGTGATTTGTTGGTAAAAAAATGTCATCTTCTGAAAAGCTAGGAAATTTTAGTTTTTCCACTAGTCTGGGCAAAATGTTTGAGACTAGTAGCCTTGTATAAAATCTTGTTTTCAAGTCTTAATTTTTCAGGTGAAAATGTCCATATGGAAGAATCCATATCCCAAGATTGAAGTAACAAGGATTTAGTTTATACAAGCATTGGAAAAGTAAAAACAAAATTAGGAAAGATACACAAAGCAAGGGTTTTTGAAAATCCCTTGACAACAGGTAACTAGGAGAGTAATTCTTGAATTACAGGAAAAAATAAACTCATTTTTATGATACCTCCGCCTGTGGTCTTGAGGGATACTATCGTCTAATGTTGATGTCTCCCAAAATTCATAAAACTTAATCTCCAGTGTAGTAGTATCCATAGAAGAGAACTGAAGGAGATGATTAGGGAATGAAAGCTCTGCCTTCATGAATGGAATCTGTTTTCATGAATGGATTCTGTGCCCTTAGGAAAAATACCTGAAGAAATCAGACAGGGAAGAGCAAGGTGATACCTGAAGTAGAGGGAAAACCCTCACAGACACCAAATCTTCTCACACTTGATTTTTTACTTAATAACTTTAGAACTATAAAATATAAATTACAAATATTTTGCATTTATGTATTTGTATGCAGTATGTCCTCCCCTCCCCTGTATGTGTGTGTGTGTGTTACACAAGGAAGCCAGAGGAGGGCATTGGATCCCCTTGATCTGGAATTATGGGCAGAGCTACCCCACGTGTGTGATGCAAATTGAATTTCAGTCCTCTGGTGGGACAACAAGTGTCCTTAACCACTGAGCCTTTACTCTAGTGCAATTCACATGACTTTTAGGTTACTCATGTTATGCTATTTGGATATAGAATCCCAAATAGATTAAGACAAAGGTCTTTCCAGGCTGTGATGCATGAGAGAGGAACCCTAAAAGAGTCCAAGAACCTCTGAGACTGGGAGATGGAACTTAGAAGCAGAGATTATATAATTCTCAGAGAAAAGTGTCAATTGGAAGAGTACAGCACAGGCCATGAATTCAAGGTTTTAAGAGTCCAGATGAGGAATATGTTGATCAGATTTGTGAAAAAAAAAAAAAACTACCAGAAGCTATGAGGAAGGATCACATGAGAGCTTCAGAAGAACTCTCCCTGGTCTCCCTGGTCACACAATATCAGGAACAGTGAGTGCCTGATGCCACCAGACAGACTGAGAAACCTCATCATTCCTGAATACCTTTACAAATTACTCAGAAGCCCCTGATTAGTTTTAAGGAAGTAATTAACCTTACATGAGGAGGTACTGTCATCCCATTTAACTTTAAAATTATGCTGTTCAAGGATCAAACTGTTTCCAAGTAACTTAGCCACACTATGGAATAAAGCTAGGGAATATTTATAAGAATACTAATAATTCCATATACCACAGTGGGAAATTCAGTATCTATCATTTACCCAAAGGCACCAGGAATACAAGGAAGCAAGGTACATACTGAAGAGAAAAATACATAACTGGTCGAATCAACAGGTTAGGGTATGGTAACCATCACAACTGTGTTCCTTGTGTTCAAAATGTGAAAGAGAAATGACAGCCCAGACTCCGAAGGTATGCTACTTCTGCCACAGTCAGCTCCAGAAATGTGCCCTGGCCAGCAACGTCCAGCTCATTAACAAGTCCTGTGAAACCCATTGGTCATTTCCTAGTGGAACTTCTCTAGGCTAAGAATATTCCCTCCAGAAGCTTTTCCTGGCAGCCCAGAGGTAAAATTTCCAGAAAGTTTCATTTGCAAAGTTCCACAGTAACTTTCCTACCTATGCCATGCTGAGTCATAGCCATGCCCGCTCCATCAGAGACTGATGGTTTTATTTTATTTTTTATTTCTTTGAGACAGGGTGTCACCTTATCCCAGCCTGGCATCAAACATACCATGGAGGTGGAAATGAATTTCATCACTTGGTCATCCTGCCTATACCTCTTATGTACTGGGATTTCAGACATGCCTGGCTATGCACTGGTTTTAGCATAGGCACAAGCCTATTCCTGGGCTATTATGTTTTCATCATAGGCATAGTTCTGCTCTTTATACTTGATTTTTTTTGATTTTTTATTAGTTTGATGATGATTTTAATGGTTACTAGATTTACACTAGAACAGGCAGGTTATTAGATAAACAGCCAAAAAGAGTACTGAAAGTCTTATTCTAGAATCATACAAGATTATATATTATAAAACCAATACACAAGATGAGTGAACAAACAGTAGATGAAAATTTTAAAGTAATATCACTAAATTGCAACAGTTTAGTGATAAACCAAGTAAAATCTGGTCAAGACTTGTACAATAAGAACTAAAATAATATTCCTGAGTTAAGTAACAAAATTGTAAGTACATATAAAGATAAACTATGTTTGTTAGTTTTCAATATGGAGAAGACACCACTTTTTCTCAAAATAGAACTATAGATTCCAGTCAATGTCAGTGGGAATTCTAGCAATTTATTGGGCACATATTTGCAATCAGATTCTAAAACTCATTCAAATGCAAACAAGAAAGTAGATCATAGATCTAAGGCTAATATGAGGAAGAATAACACATTGGTGTCTGTCCAGTATCTATCTTAAGACTTACTATAAAGTGACAATAATCAAAAAAGCTCAGCTCTGTCACAAAAAAATAGTCAAATAAAATGAAGTATGATGGCACAAGCTGATGATTACAGCATGTGGAAAAAGGAACCAGGATGATTTTCATGGATTCAAGGCCAGCCTGGGAAACAAAGCAATATCATGTCTCGAAGAAACAAAGGAAAAGGATAAATATATAAGTGAATCAGATAATATTGATAAATTGACCATTCTTGTCTAAACAATGGCTCCCTGATGCAGTTATACAGATAATTCAGTGGGGAAAAATGTACTTTGAACAAATTCTGGTGGAGCAATTGGACACTCCTGCACTCTTTATCTCAATGTGGATTTTGAGTAATACATCCATAGGCAAAAAGAGGTCAAACAGGACCGTAGACCTAAGTTATAAACCTGAAATTATAAAACTTCCTGAAGAAAATATAGATCAGAGAAAATTGTTATGGCATTTTAGGCAAAGATACTGTCTTGGTTAGGGTTTCTATTGCTGTGAAGAGACACCATGACCACAGCAACTCTCATAAGGAAAATATTTAGTTGAGGGGCTTGCTTATAGTTTCATAGGTTCAATCCATTATCATTATGTGTAGGGTTCATAGTGGCATGCAGACAGACATGGTGCTGAAGGAGTGTCTGAGAGTCCTACATCTTGTAGGCAGCAGGAAGTTGACTGAGACACTGGGTTGTATCCTAGCATAGGAAACTTCAAAGCCTGCACCCACAATGACACACTCCTCCAACAAGGCCATACCAACTCCATCAAAGCCACACCTCCTAATAGTGCCACTCACTATGTGATGGGGGAAGTACTTCTCTGTATGTTTATCTTATTGACTGTTAAATAAAATACTGTTTGGCCAATGAAACAGCAAGTTAGACGGGACTAGGAGTCAAAGAGGATTCTGGGAAATATAGTAGAGAAGTGGTGATCCAGGCAGGAAGTGACATAGCAAGGAGACTCATATTTAGCAAGAAAACAAGAAATGTTCCTTTTTTCCCCCTCTGCTCCTGCTCCAGCGGCACAATGTGATCCATTGGCAAGGAGGGATGACAATAAGGCGTCCAATAAGATAAGTCTTATAAAACATATAGGTTTATGATAGTTAAGACTGAGCTAACAGATGAAAATCCTAGTCATTGGCCAAGCAGCATTGTACCTAATACAAGTTTCTGTGTATTCATTTGGGCCCTAACTCAGGTGGGCGGCTGGCGTAAAGCTCACATGTGGCGGTGAGGCTCAGATGGCTTTTGGTGGAAAGATTTATCGTAATACCTATGAGATCATGAGAGCCAATTAGGATACATTGGATTGTATCCTAAAACACTAAAAATGAAAAAAATACTGCAATTGACTTTCATCAACAGAAAATATTATGTATTTATGTTGCTACTGAAGGCCATGTTGATGTTCATGGTCCATGTTGCTGCCAGAGACTATGTTGATGTCCATGGCCTGTGTTGCCACCAAGGGACACATTGGTGTCAGTGGCCAAGGGTCATGTTGATGTCTGTGGTCTGTGCTGCAGCCAGAGTTTGTATATCCATGGACTCTGCTCCCATTGGAGGCCATGTTGATGTCTGTGGCCCATGTTAACACTGAAGGTTGTAGGAACATCTGTGGTCTGAGTTGGCACCAGAGGCTATGTTGATGTTCCGGGTCCATGCAGCCACTGAGGGCCATGTTAGTGTCCATCACCACTGAAAGCCATGATGATGCCCACAGCCCATGTTATCATCACCACTAAAGCCCATGGGGATATCTGTGGTCTGTGGAGTCACCTGAGGTCATGTTGGTGTTTGTGGTCTGTGTTCAATAAATAATCTGTGGTTTGTTCCTTAAAATGGAATACTATGCAGCAATAAATGGGACTTAACTATTGTCACCACTCATTGTCACTGAGGAGTCACATTATCACCATGCTGAGGGAAAGAAACCAGACACAAAAGTGTGGCGTGAGGATGCCATTTACAGAAAATTAGAGGAAGTGCAAGCTAATCCAAGGCAACAGAGAACTAATCAGTGGTTGCTTAGGAAAGAAAGTAAAGTCCAAATTTGGAGATATAAAACACTGGACAATGAAATGAACTTTGATGAGGAGGGACATGTTCACTGTCTTGTTTGTGGCTGTGAGTTCACAGTTATGTGTCAATCTCTAAACTTTAAAATTGCATATATTTCACAATAATTTTAAATTACATATTTCAAATGTGTATGTTTAATTGCTTGCTAATCATATCCAATTTATATCTCAAATACATTATGAGGTGTATGTACTAGTTCACAAGTAGGTGTTTGGAGTTATTTTTTTTTCTTCAAATATAGGTAGTTACATGCTGGTGGACACCTCCATGGACTATTCACAGTAAATTGCAGTTAGCTTGAATTTGCATGTTCTTTCACAGACTGCTAAAAGCTTTGTCACTTCTTCACCTTTGGCTCTTGCTGAAAATGTATTGCTTTCTACAACTGAGTTCATCAAGTGGTGTAAAGTCATGCTATGTGTCAGCTGCTATGGCAGTCCCTCCAGTTCATCACTGGTGTCCAAAGGCCTTTCAAACTTAGCTACAGCTTCTTTACAGATGGCTTACCTTTAATAATTCACAAAGTAGCCATAGGAAAGTAAAGTCAAAACCCTTTAGCCTCCATGTTGCACTGAAATGAAAATGGCACACAAGATGTCCTTAGCAAATTGCAACCATCATACAGCTGATGGCTTTTCATCACAGTCTCTGCTTGACAGTGTTCACTCTCATCTATCTGGATGTCTGTTTCTAGGTGAACATGCCTCTGCCCAATTCCTGCCAGTCTATGAACTACAAAAGCCGAGGACCATGTTAACTTAGAGTTGGTTTTTCACCCAGATATATAAAATAATGTTAGGAAATAAATAATATAATTTCTTAATTGTTACATTTGCTAGGTGTCTTAGTTAGGGTTTATATTACTGCAATGAAACACCATGACCAAAAAGTTAGATGAGAAGGAAAGGGTTTATTTGGCTTACACTTCCATATTGCTATTCATTATCAAAAGAAGTCAGGACGGGAACTTAAACAGCACAGGAACCTGGAGGCAGGAGCTGATGCAGAGGCCACAGAGGTGTGCTGCTTACTGACTTGCTTAGAACCCAGGACCACCTACCATGGATGGCATCACCCATTATGGGCTGTGCCCTCCCTATTGATCACTAATTAATAAAATGCCTTACAGCTGGATCTCCTGCAGGCATTTTCTCAATTGAGACTCCTTCACCTCTGATGACTCTAGCTTGTGTCAAGCTGACATAAAGCCAGCCAGTATATTAGGTGTTTGGAATCATAATTTTGAATGTCATTAGCTTTTTGTATTCCCATAGGAATTACAAGATATTATGTTACCAGTGACTATTTCATAGGTGAGGAGTAGAGGCTTAAAGAAGAAGCCTAACCTATTAATCATCAGGAAACCATTACAGCCACTTCACCAAATAAGATTCATTCCAGTACAATATGTGGGGAAATTGAATTGTGATTCCCTAACCCCACAACCCATTTGAGTGTTGAAAAGTAAAGGGGTGTTAAGAGGTTGGCAAAGACCTGGAAGACTTTAACTCTTCCACACTGCCAGAGGGTTGTGAAGATTTCAGTGTGAAATGGCCACCCTCTGCCCCAGGCTCATGTGTTTGAACATTTGGTCCCCAGTTGGTGAAACTGCTTGGGAAGTGTGTGGATCCTTGGGGAAGGGAGAACCTCACGGGAGGATTGGGGTGACTGGTGGAAGGCTTTGGGGTAATGCAGCCCAGTCCTGTTTTCTGATTATAGATGTGATGTGATCAGCTAGCTTCCTGTTGTTGTTGGCCATGCTCCCCATTGTGATGTGATGTGTCTCTCTAGAACTGTGATTCGGTCCTTTCTTTCTTAAGTTGCTTTTTTCAGAGTATTTTTATCATGGCTAAAGAAATGTAACCAAGAAGATACACAGCTGTTTGGAGAATCCTATGGCCACTTGTAGTAAATTTAAACATGCCTATTCAGACGAAGCCAGTACAATCCCTTTTTCCTATCCAATAGAATGAAGTAAATAATGATTTAAAAATATTCTATCATTTGTAAAATATCAAAGTGGAAACAACACACTGTCAATCAACAGGAGGATGAAAGAAATGAACTGTGATGATTTTATCTCATGGAATGCTACAACGTGCTACAGTAACAACAAAGTAACCAGTGCATGAAGAGCCTCAGAGACTTTACCATGAACAACAGAAGCCACATACAAAAAGGCACGTGTACACCTTTACATTTATGTGAAATTCGAATATCTCCACAGAAAATAGAACAGAAATTCTTCTTATAGGGGTGAGGATAGACAGCAAAGAACATAAATGTCTTTCTGAAACCATGGCATTTAATATAGGATCTGGTACACAAAAAAGTCAAAATCATTGATGTTGCAGTGACTGTGTTTCATGCAATTCTGTTATTTACTTATTTATTGACAATATCATGACCTTCTTAGCTGCTTCCTTGGAAAAAGAGCATCACCGCTTGATTCCTCTGCAATTCTCTGAATCATTTCCCACCGCCTTTGACTGTGTACCCTCTCCTTGCCAAAAAGCCAGCTGCATTGACTTTGATCTGTATTTGTTCAATGCTTGTATTGTGCATGCTCTTAATTAGCCGGTGGGGACCTATAATATTTATTTCTTCGTGAGCCAAACAATACAAGTTCTACAAGGGGCAAGGAGCAGATGTTGTTAGACTTTGGCCTACAGACCTTATTCTTTGAAGCATCTGCCTGCACTTACATTTGCCCTTCAAAAGCAGAAGTCAGTCTTCGTCTCTTTTTATTCATTTGCATTACCTTCCAGCAAGCCATCCTAACCCAGAAAACACTTGAAAAAAGCTTACACAATAAGGTTGATGATGATAAATGTCTGTCCATGCACATGTTCAGGCCTGTGATGTGTGCTTATCATAAAAATATTCTTTAGTTGATCATACCCCAGAATCTACCTGATAGTGCTACTCAACACTTGGCGCTGGTCCCAGCCCAGGCATCCCAATCCACAGCAACTCTTCACAATGTCTGGTGTTTATGCTGCTCCTTGACTGAATATGTTCTCGGGTCTGTCTTCCTGTTTGCAGGAGAGCTTCCAAATTTAGAGGTCTGTGTACACATGTTCAAAAAAGTAGACCTCTTCACTTTCAAGTAGGAGTCAGCTGTAACTGCCACTACTCACTGAGTGGCAGAACCCAAAGAATGAGAAAGCCAGGGAAAGGTTGACAAGCCAAAAATTTTGGTTTCTATCCATTATTGTGCAAACAAGCTCAAAGTTGGGTGGGTGTATGAGCTACTAAAGGCAGCTATGATAGTCATTCTGCTACATATTTCATGTATGTAGTGCCAATGTCCTTGTATCTGGAAGACACCTGGGCTGCCCATGGGACTTATTGTTTGTGCTTTTAGAGTATTTCTGGAAAGAGCTTTGGTTTGACATGTCCAGAACTAAAGTAATTTTCATAATCTTCAAAGTCTCTACAATGCTGACTAAGTAGGGGAAGATAATATGGCATTCGGAATTAGAAGAAAATTCACATGTAAGAATAGATGTGAAAATTCTTGTTTCTCTACGTCCAGACAAGGCCCTGATTCTTGAGTTTTCGTGTTTAGAGAAAGTCTACAAACCTTTTTCTTAGACGTGAAAGAGTTTGCTCAGATGTTGTCTAAATATAGAACACAAATGTGTTTTTATCAAACATTGCATCTATAAAAGATAAATGTATAGTTTTATGAGGAAGTAATAACTTTATAAAAGAAAAATTGTAAAAAGAGAAAAGGAAAAATCCTCATAAACATAAAAATGGAAAACCACTTTGGGCCTTTGGTGCTATTTTCTGTGATGGATCATTTGTTTTTCAGAACCGTCTGGTTATTTCTCTAGAACCTTCCTTATGGTAGAGATTTTAAACATCTGCTTTAGGTGTTAAGTGTATCTTAGGGGAATGAGAAAGTAGAGAAGAGTCAGGCTTGGGGTGTGGCAAAAGTGTTTGTGAATCCCAAGAACTGTTCCCTGAACCAACACTTATTGTTAGAGAGTCTCTTCTGTCACCTGATAACAGTACCAACCAAGCATGGGTAATGTGTGGACAACTACAGGACCTGAAAAAATGTGAGCACACACGTGTGCGTGCACACACACAGTAGAAAGAGAAAGAGAAAAGGGAAATAAGGAGCTATAATAAGCCTGACGATTAACAACATTCAAATTTCTGTGACTCTGTGACTGACAGTGTGTCACCACCTACCTTCTACCCTTGGGTTAGATTAGCACTGAAGACCCATCAAAGTGCTACAACCTGTTCACCATGTGTATTTTGTATGTCACAGAAAGGTAGAGTTAGCAAGTCTCCGTAGACGGTGTCTGTAGGTGTGTAGTCTCAGGCTGGAAACATCCTGGCCAGGGCGGGCAGGAAGAGCTTCAGTTGCTAGTTTTGTCATAAACTGGTCAATTATTTATGAATACTCATACTCAGACAATAGGAAGGCCTTACCAATATGAGCTTGACCTGTACAGAAATGTCTTTTCCATTCCCAGGGGTCTCAGGTATTGGATCCCTAGTATAACCATGCCCATGTTGATAATACACATTCACTCAAGACTTCGTCCATTCCTACAAATTCACTCCAGGCTTCCTGAGCTTCCCTCAATCAGGGAAAATCATTCCCTTCTAATCAAGAGAATGAAAACCCTGGCATGATTAGACACCCAATGTTCCAGTTGGTCTGGTCAATGACCAGTTGTAGTGCATGACTGGCATCTAAGCTAAGCTGCTACTGTCTTGGGGCACTCAGTTGTGCCTTCATGCAAATGATCATCAGAGCTGGGCTTTTTGACAGCTTGGAACTCTACATAGAAGGGCAGATGGTGGTATGTGTGCCCACCTATCCCCACTGCCTGTTATATGCAGCCCTGCCTTAATTGAATATGACCTAGGGAAGGGAGTAGGGTGTTTAGAGGATCAAAGGACTAGATCTGGGACTCCAACTATTCAGCTACTGGAAAGCCCCCATCCTTGCTGGATAAAAGCTTCCCAGGTGTAGCCAGCAAGGGTGGGGAAGAGTACCCACACCCCTGCAATTAACCTTTTACTTATGCTCTTCAAGGAAGCCCAATAAAATCATTGGCTCTCCAGGGTGAACTTTGATGGAATCATGCTTCCGTTGTTGTGGGGATCTTAGGGGAAGAGATAGATGCTGCTTATCTCATACCCTAGGAAGGAATTTTAGGAACAGGTGGATAGAGACCTCCACCAGGAAGGCAGATTAACCTTAAACCACGCTAAAGAGATAAGAGGAATCATTAAATTTTTTTAAAAAATGACACAATATACTTTTCCTTCCCAGAATTCCTGCTCCAAGAACATTCCCTGTAATCTGTCATGATGTTTTCAGTAATCTGCCTACCTTTTGGAGTCCTGACTCAAGCTAAATCTCTTTTATTAAAGGCTATTTATATTACATTTGGGCAAATATCTGCATCTATCTTAAAAATTCAGGCGTGGCTGAATTCAAAAGTAGAAGACTAAATTGTCTGGCAGAGGAAATTTCAAGACACCATATAATTCAGGCTGTGGCATGGTTACTGCTTGGTGCTTTTAACCTGGTTTATAGTGCATGTGTGTGTGTGTGTGTGTACATGTAGAACAGAAAGATTTGAACAATGTGCATTATGGTAGAGAAAGGAGGGAGCTTAACACTGCTTGCAAGATGCATTCAAAGGACTTACAATGATCAAAAAGATAGCACCATTAAAGGGAAACCATGAACTTTATTCTGGGACAATAGGAAAAGTACTTCGAGGACAAAACCTTACCAAGAACTCTAAAAGTATAATTGTACAAATTTATGTAAAAGGAAAGTTCTAGAAAAGAGTTTTCAGAAAATCCTGGTAGAAAACTGAGAGCTATTGATGTTTTTCCCAAGATCCACCAGAAAAGGCACACAGAAGCCACTATAAGTATGGCCCAAGAGGGCCAGGGTGCATCTTGATCTGGCAACACATGATGGTACCACATGTTGCTGGTTTCTCAGACATGCAACCAGCAAGTGATGGGTTCATGGAGGTCTGGGTCATGGTTTCAGAAAGCTTCTAAGGCAAAGCAATGTGTGGCAGTGTTAGATTCCTTGCAGGAGAGTACCAAGAGTCCATGGCTCTGAGTTTTGAAGGTAATACTTATATTGCAATGAAGAGTTCAGAATATTGGAGATGTAAAACTCATGGAGCATTTCTCAAGGAAAACTACATCTATGGAGTAGAAGTGGTCTAAGAGAGAGGCCATATGCCTTACAGACAACATATCTGGATGGGTGGCGTTTCCCAAGATCATTGGAGTCCAGATGATGTTATGAAAAACATAAATGCCAGATGTGGAGCTACAGGTTTTGACATTTGCCCTTCTGGATCTAATTTTAGTCTTGGTACTGTTAATTTTTTCTATGCCCCCATTCTTTCTTTTTGGAATGTGATTGTTTGATCTGTCCCATTGTATGTTAGATGTAGTAAGTCCAAACACAATTTACAGGATCTCACCATCAGGATACCATCTTGAGTCTCAGAGAATACTTTCCTAGACTTTTGAGATTTGTTGGAATAGTTAAGAATATTAGAAATAAACTGAGTGCAATTTTGCATTACAAAATGGCCGTGAGATTTTGAGGAACAGTAATAGAAATGCTATGGTTTAAAAGCTGGTGTGTTTCTGTGTCAAATTGATAAGGGATAGGCTTGTGATGGTTAATAATTTTCTACTTGACTGGACTTACTATACACTCAGAGACATACCTCTGGGTGCATTCTGAATGTGGGAAGAAGCATCATCCCAATGGCTGGGGACTAAGACTGAAAAAAAAGGAGAAAGTGAGCAAGCCTGTCCTGTGCAGGAATTCTCTTTCAGCTTCTGCTAAAAAGAAAAGAGAAGAAAAGAAAAGGAAAAAAATGTGACCAGCCACCTACTGCTACATATCTTTCCTGCCAAGAAGGACTGTATTCCTTTTAATGCTGAGCCCAAATAAGTCCTTTCTCCCTTAAGTTGTTTCTTGATGGGTATTTGGTCACAATGCCAATAGTATCCAACTGCCACACATTCCTTTTAATAAAATGTAAAATATCAGGGTCCCTTTGGGGAGGGCATTTACTCAGGCAATGGGCAAGGGTTTCTGAAAAGAATTTGAGGTGGAATTTCCCAGTGGCTAGTGATTAATTGTGTGAGTCTCTGGGATAAGCGATTCACAGATAGACGAGAAAGCCTCTTGTAGGGAGAAATCCTGTTTAGAGGTACTGCTGACCACGCCCCTGAAGAGACTTGTGGCCAGCCCCCAAGTGGGCGTGGTCAGCAGTACTTCTAAACAGGATTTCTCCCTACAATTCCCCTTTTAGTCTAAAGAGGATTTAAACTTAACAGTGTAAATTATCTATAATTAACAATCATAAAGGTGAATTACAAGAAGATATAATAATCTACTTATATCACATCTTAACTATATCTATTCCAACGAAACCATAAAGTCATCTGAAAGAGATGTCTAAGCCTGAACACCTCCTTCCAGCATCTTTTATGGATGTATCCATAGATGTTTCTGTGAGAAAACAACTTTTGAATGTGAAGACTTAGTGAAGAAGATTGCCTCCACCAGTTCATGTGAACAGAACCCAACCTGCTGAGTGACTGAATAGAACACAGTGGGAAAGGAGTGGCAACATTTGCCTGCACTTCAGCAGATGTATCTATACTTTCCTGTCTGTAGACTATCAATCATTCTTGGACATGGGGCCTTCAGATGGAGAGAGGGACACATCGTTAACTTTCTCCTTTGAGATTGGCCTGGGGCTACACCACTAGTTTTGTGGCCTTTAGGGAATATTCTCTCTCTCTCATCCACCATCTTTCCCTCTCCCCTCTCTCCACTGATCTCCACTCTAGCATCCTTCCTTTCTTCCTTCTTTCTGTTCTTTATAATTCCTTTCTTCCATTGGATTGAAATTGTTTTTAAAACTCTTTTCAATTTTGTAAAAGGGCAAGCCATAGTCACTTGAGGTAATAACACCATTGTTAAGCACCTACTTGGTACTATTATGTGCACTGTTTCTATCCCTAATTTAAAAAAATACTCTAGAATGTAGTTGGTATTAATACTATATCACAGATGTTGATAAGAGACTCTTAGAATGACTATGTGCTGACCTGCAATTGGAGTGAAGGGTGAAGGGACCCAAAGCTCTGCAGTTTTTCTAACACTCTAAGGTCTGTCTCAGAAACTCTGAAGGTATCCGGACTTTCTGTAGATTTGGTTTTTAAAACAGAGTATTTCCAGATACAGTTAATTAACTTGAGAGTAAATTGTTATTTCCCCTAAGTACTTGGCTTCACTGATACTAAAGAGGTGTTGGATCCTGACTTGCCTGTGAGCCATGACAGCAAAAATAATTTTTATGAGGCATGTGATCTTGAAACCATGACTCCAAAGAGCCAACAAATGAATTCATGAAATGAAAACAGCAATGCAATGATCCCCCACACCCACCCACACAGTCTATAAAACCTTTTTCAAACAGGTGTCACGGAGTGCCACTACTCAGAGAGCTCAGCACTGAGTTCGTCCAGACATCTCTTAACCATACATTATAAAGATCCCCTAACACCAGGTATTCGGAGCTTTCACTTTCTACTAAGTAATTAAATCAAATGAAGTTCCCTCGCCCACATTGACTCCCACGTGTGCATGTGGGTTTTGTTAATGGCAACACAAAGCACTTTAATGTGTTTAGCAGCACCAGGTGTGGGGTGTAAATCTATCTACAGGAGTTAAGAGACAGGGCGTGGAGGAAGAAACTTCTTGTGTCTTTGAATAACTTCCAGGAAGAGAGGATAATGGAGAAAAGGCTTTATTCCAACTGCTCAGTGTTTTTCAGCAGAGAAAATCTCCCCAGGCCAGGAAACTATGAGGCCCATGGTACTCTGGGTATTGTACTAACAGCATTGACTTGGCTGAACCATCATGGTGATCTGCACAGACTCACTTGTTACCTATCCAGCATCATGGCTGCATTCATTCCTCACCTTTACACCACTGTGTTGTGCTCATACTGTGTAGGTGTGTCATACTGATTTGGGTCCTTGGAGTCAAGGTTGTTTTCATGTGGCAGGATAAACAGAACTCGAGATTAGTTTCCACCTTAGGTCTCAGTGACCCTTTAACAGGAAAGTATGGGAAGCAGAACAGTGACATTGCCTTTGAGATAGATGGGTTATGACAGCCCTAGAGGCCAGTTTCCATCAAGTAATACTGTACAACCCCCCCGGGGGGGGGGTGGTTCTTGTCCAGCCTCAGTCGACAGGTCCCAAACAAATTCCAGCCCCATCAGATCTCTCTCCCTCTTTTCTTTAACTCTCGTTCCCTCTCTCCTTCTCTCTCTCTTTCTCCCCTTCTTGCCCTCTTCCTATCACCTTCTCTCCCTTTCTCTTCCTCTTGTTTTCTATCATTCTGGCCTCTCTCCTCATCCCCTTTTGTCCCCCTCTTTCTTTTCTATGACCAGGGAAAAGGAGAAACCCAAGGACTAAATATTAAAATTGGTAATTACTGATTATAAAATCACAGAAAGATAGAAAGGTTGAAAATAAGAGAGTTACTGATAACAGGAAACATGAAGCTCAAACATAAATACTATTAATACATTTCTGAGTTTTTTTCTGTTTGTGTGTGTGCACACAATACCATCCACCCTTTCAAATATTTTAGCTTGTATAATCCTGCAAAGTGATTGTTATTGACCCACTGTTTGCTATGGAATGATGTTAAAGTCTGAGCATGAAATCATAGCATTTTGAGTGTCCATACCAAATCTATATTCTCAATATGTTAACATAATCATTTACATAATTTTAATTTTATATACAAGTTGCAAGAATAGCATCGAGGTTTTTCTGTAGGATTTAACTCCAGTTCCCAAGTGTCAACACATCTAATCACATTTGTTACTTTTTATTCAAGGTCTTATTTTTGTCTGCAGATGACAGATAAATAGAGGCTACAAAGGAAAAACCTCTTTTGCTATTTACACCAATGGACTGACACATCTGACCCCCAAATTATGGGTTTCCTCACCAAGGAATTCCATAGTTCCCTGCAGATACCAACTGGGTGACTCATGGTTCATCCCATCATGATCTCAGACCCTGAAGACTGTCCAAGTTTTACTTTCCAAGTTCAAGTTTCAAGTCTCTTCCTGCCCCTCTCTGTGCTACTAGATAGGAACCCCTTCCTCGGGTTCCTTAGTTTGCTCTGAGTTCACAGAATTCAGGAAACATTCTATTAACATCCATCATTGTATTGTAAAGGAGAAATATGAACAGCCTGATGAAGATTTGTGTAGGGTAAAACATGAAGAGGCACATGGCTTTTCTATGCCTAGAAATACCCCACACCCCTTCTTTGGGGAATTTTAAAAAGGTTCTGTTAAATAAGCATGATGAATTAACTGGTCATTGGCCCCTGAATTATTCTCCTGTCCCTCTCCCTTCCGAGAAGTTGGGGTTGTGGGCAGAGCTGAAGATTCCATCCCTCAAATGCCATGATTAGTTCATCTGGAAACCAGCCTGTGACTGGAAGCTACCTGGAGGCATTAAGCATCCAGTTATCTCATTATCATATGAGAAGAGACTCTGTTCCCCACTGCAGAGATGCCAGCGTTTTGGAAGCTCATGTGCCAGGAAATGAAAACCAATGCCAAACATTACAACAAAAGACGCTCCTAGACTGCTCTGCTCTGACCCAGGGCAACCTACAGCAACTTTAGAGACAAGAACAAGAACTAGATGCCAAGACAGAATATATATATGGAGATTGATAGGTTAATAGATTTATAGATATATAGATGTAGATATAGATGGAAATATATCTATATCTAATTATGTGACAATGTCTTAGAGGCACACATTTTTTCCCTGTCATTTGAGAGTAGGCTATAAGCTGAAGGCATTCTGCTAATCTATTCATGAATACTTCAGTGTATGTTTAAGTTCTCATATAACTACAGAATAACCATCAAAACCAATGCTAGAGATGGTGGCGCACACCTGTAATTCCAGCTACTTGGGAGACTGAGGAAACAGGACTGCAAGCTTGTGGCCAGCTTGGGCTTTATAGTGGGTTTGAAGCTAGTCTGCATAACTCATGGGGACCTTGTCTCAAAGTAACAACTAAAAGGGGACGCTGTTGTTCCATGATGGGGTGTTTAAGAACAATAGAACAACCAAAGCTCCCATAAAACAAGAAAAGAAAGCAATACCCAAACACAAAGCAAAACACCCAACTCAGCCTCAACCTCAACACGCTATCTCCACCACCCCCCAAACATATTTTTCTTCTTTACTTTGCATTTTGTTGCTTAAAACAATTTTTAATTTTAAATGTATTTTGATCATATTCTTCCCCTTCCCCAACTCTTTCCAGATCCTGTTCCCTACCTTTAAGTTCTGTCCCACAACAACACACAAAACAAAGCAAAACAACCAACCAACCAACCAACCACTGAAGCCCCCCCAAAGAAGTCCTTCAAACTGTAACCAAATAAAAGCACATAAAGCAACAAAAGAAAAACAAAAGAAAACAAAAAAGCAACTGCCCAGTCCATTATTTGTTGGTTAACCACTCATGAAAATTTAAAAAAGAGAATATTTAATAATAACATGAAAGCACCCCCAGTACATCTGATTGACACCTGTATTACACTTGGGGAGTGGGCTTAGTAAGGCTGTGAAAAGAGCAGAATGCCCCGCTTGAGACTAGCACTAAGACCCTCAGTGTGCAGTTTCAAACATAAGGTAGAGCATGCCCCTCCCATGATGTTCGGGGTCCAGCGTGTGCCCAGGCTATGGATACACTGTGTCCACAGAGACTATGCTGTTTCCTCAATTTCTGCTTCCTTTCCACTTGGATTTTGCTCATTGATCCACTGGCCGTTTGGAGCTAGGCCCTACTTCAAACATGTGTGCATAAATTTGGATTTCCCCCTTATGCAACTCAGAGACATTTCAAAGCTAGTATGCAGCACCCACCTTGCAATGTATGTGTTTATGTAATGTACCTCAATTTAAAAAGTATTGGTTTCCATGGGGTGGGAAAATGGCTCAGGTGTTAAAAGCACTGACTGCTCTTCCAGAGGACCTGGGTTCAATTCCCAGAACTCACAGGGTGGCCCACAACCATCTATAACCTCAATTCTGGGAGATCAGACATCCTCTTATAACCTCTGCAAGCACTGGACACAAAAGCAGTACATGAAAAGCAAAGCACACTAATACATAAAATAAAATCCATCATTTTTAAAATAAATGTCCCTTTCCAAGTCATATACCTGATGGAACTGCTTCATTTTGAAAGCCTTCGGTAACTCTCCCTTGCACTTATGGTAAAACACATTCTCCTCCTAAGTCGTCACATGCTGTTACTTGGACCCTACTGCTTCTCTCCATTAAGTGTTCTTTCTTCAAATAATGTGATTCACAATGTGAACAGATTGAGAGATTGCTCTAAGCACTGCAGAAGACACAATAGGACATAGAAGGGGCCGGGAATGGCCCTGAGCCTGAGGAGAGACAAGTCAATAAACAAATGAACAGATACGTAAGTCCCTGCTGAGGTGATTAATGTTATAAAACAAATAAATGCGACTATTTGCTACACTAAGGATCGATAAACCTCTTGTATAAAAAGTGAGGTAGCAAATGCTTTCGATTTTGTACTGTTTAACTACATCATTGGCAATAGACAAATGAAAAAGACAGGTTGTGTTCTGATGCATGTTATGATTTTACAAAGGTTTGGACCTGGGTCCCAGTTTTCCAACCTTGGTGCTACAAAATGAAGCATAATGTGTTTTTGATAACTTGCAATTGGATCATCAGAGAAGACCCATCTGGGGAACAGTGTTCAAGCTGTGGGTGACTCTCAGGAAGGCCTGTTGGTTCTGGGAAAGGAAAGAGCAAGCACAGGGGCTCTGGATGTTTCAAGGCCTGCCAGGTGGTGATTTGGCTAGAGAGTGGCCAGCCAGCGTCAATTAAAGAGAACAAGGAGCACTTCCAGGGTTTGAAGAGCAGGGTTGGGAATGTGGGTTTTCTTTCAAGTGCAAGGGGGGATTACCAAAGGGTTTGAAAGTGGAGTGGCAGTGTCCCCTATGTGTGCTAAAGGATTCCAGTCTATGGTAGAGAAAGGATTGGATGGAGACACAAGGGAACCGAGGGGCTAGGGTACTCTTGCTCAGATCCCATGAGCCTACCCACCTTTATTTGGCTGATTTTATTGGCCCCCTGAGAGCTTATCATTCCATGTCCTAGATTGCCTGGATGACCAGGAACCTGAGCTATTTCAGAGACATGGGGTAGAACCAAACATGACTAGTCTAAACAACAACAACAACAACAACAGTCAGTGAAATGATTGCTAATGACTTTCTGCTGTACTCATAGATTGGTGCCTTGCCAGCATCTGAGAGGTGATGATGGCATCAGAGAGGCCTCTTCCAGCAGCAGATGGGAGCAGATGCAGAGACCCACACACAGCCAGACATTATGTAGAGAGAGTTTACATTGAAGTCTCCATTGGGACTATCACCCCAGAGCTCAGGGAATCTCTCAGAAGAGAAGGAAATGTTGTAGGAGTCAGAGGGGATGGAGGACACCAGGAGAACATGCCTCAGATGGGCTTATAGAGACCGAAGCAGCAAGCTCAAGCCCTGCATGGGCCTGCACTAGATTCTCTTCATGTATGATGTGGCTGACAGCTTGGTGTTTCTGTGGGACTCCTAACTTGGGGTGGATGTGTCTTTGGCTCTTTGCCTGCTGGTGAGACTCTTTTCTTCCTGTTGGGTTTCCTTGTCCAGCCTTTGGTGTGAGGGCTTTTGCCTTGTCTTGTGTGTTGTTTCGTCAGGTTTGGTTGTTGTCTCTTGGAGGCCTGTTCTTTTCTGAAGAGACAGAGTGGATGGGGGTGGGGGTGGGGACCTGGGAGGAGAAACTGGCTGGGAATACTGTATGAGAGAAGAATCTATTTTCGATTTTCAGTACGGCGTTTTTCTCTCAGAAACGTGATTTTAATTCAGTTGGCGAAGGGCAAGATGAAATGCGAGGACAAGGTCGGGACATTTCTCTTTTCTTCGTTGCCCGTGCGTGCTCACCGGGAACGAGGAGCATATTCTTTAGCTGTTTGACTAAAGACTGCCAGGCTGACATTGTGCAGTATCTAACTCTACTGACCTCCTAGGATTGAAGGACCGGCAGTGTTTCAGGGACGCTAGCCTATTGCTAATAGTGCAGTGCCATCTGCTGGCCATGTACGTATTTACAGTTGCCTGCCTGAAACTGATAATCCTGCAGGTGATGGATGGATCCTCTTTGTTTTTAATATTGCTCTAATAGTATTTAGAGGAGCGAGGGGAGGGATAGGATAATTTTATTGTCTTATAAAAGAAATCCTCTTAATTTCCTGTGAAAAATGACGGGGTCTGTGCCCTCACCAGAGAGCCCAACCAGCCGGGGAGAGAGTGCCTGAGTGTTCAAGCGAAAGAGGGAGCAGGGCGCCACCCAGTGGACGCATACAGAGTCGACAAGAATGGAAGGGCGAAGAGGGGAAACAAATAAAGCCCTAGTGCCTCTAGCTATCTAGATTGCTGTATCTTTAGAAGTAATATCTTCCCTACCAGCTGCTTCCCAACAAGTGCTCCAACAAATGCTTACATTTTTCTCGCTTTTTCGGTCCCGTCCTCTTTAGGGTAGGGCCCCTGTGGAGGAGGGACCTGGCTTATCAACAGGAACTGTGCAGGTGTGGTGAAATCAAACAGTTTGAGGTAAAGGCTCATCCTAGCACATTGGTTCTCAACCTTCCTAAATGCTGCCACTCTTTAACACAGTTCCTCTCATTAAGGTGACCCCCCAAGCATAAAATTATTTTTCCTTGCTACTCTGAAAGTGTAATTTTGCTACTAACATGAATTGCAATGTAAATATCTGATATTTCCAATGGTCTCAGGCTACCCACAGGCTGAGAAACCACTGTCCCAGATTGCCAGGTGGAGGTGACTGTCTTCATGAGGATCCTTGAGAAGAGGGAGTGGAAAGAGGAATGCCGGAGGCGTGCACTGTGAGGGTAGAAAAAGAGGCTTCAAGGAGGTGGCCAACTCCATCTAGGCCTCAGCAACCTGTTCAAGAGGCAAAGACAGGACCCATCCTGGAAGCCTTGGTCTTGGTTTTATTGTTGGAAGGTCCACTTCAGACTTCTGATTCCTAACTTCAAGAGAATAAGTTGTTGTTTTAAATCACTGTGTTTGTGGTGATTTGTTTCAGCAATAGAAGGAATGACTATATTGCATACCTTCAATAAATCAGGGTTTTTTACATAACTGTTATGCTGCTATCACAGAATTGTGAGTTCCTCATTGCCTGAAGATATTATATTGATTTTATAGCTCTGCTCATCTGTTGATGTCACCACCAATTTAATGTATCTGCTTTACCCACTAACTGGGAGCTTGTCAAGATGAGGGGTCCATCCTATCCAGAAGCAGATCCCTTACAGTGTCCAGGTCCTAACCTAAAGTAAGTGTGTGTGTGTGTGTGTGTGTGTGTGTGTGTGTGTGTGTGCGCGCGCGTGCGCGCGTGTGTGTTAAAAACAAGCAGATTGAATGCCAGAGAACTTCACCAATGAGAGTTCACATGAGCCTGGCTTATGGTGGGCAACCACTCTACTGTACCACTAAACTAGACTCAAGACTTTAGAGTAGGAATTTTCAAACAGTGTCCTAGAAATTTGTCTTTAATCAAAAGAAAGACTGGAATCTCTGAGACAGCAGGCTCACACCACAGCTATTCTACACTTCAGGTAGGTTTACACCACAGAGATTCGTAAGTCACTTACTTTTAGAAGGAGACACTGATTCAGGATTTCCATTTGCTTATTGCTGGCTGAACAAGTTCCAAGTCTCTGATGCAGTGAGTTCCTGTTTTTGTATTGTGTGCTCTATGCCATGATGTTGTAATGTTTATTGTGGTGCTTAGGATTTTTTTCACGTTGAGAGCTGTTGAGAGATTTTGCTGACTGTAGATGAGGAAATGAAATGGTAGTATTAGTTTTATTTAAACATGTCTCTACTTTCAATTTCTGCATACCAATCAGGGTTCTTCATGAATTATTCCTGTTGCCACATAATTGTCCAAACAACAGAAACACTGTTTGCATAAATTATAGACAATTTATTACTAAATTTTAATTGAAAGTGCCTCTGGAAATTACTATGAATTCTGTTTTGTCAGATAGAAACAGAGGAAGATGGGAATATCATCTAGATTTCTTTAGAGGACAGGGACTCTGAGTATGTTAGTTAACTCGGTGTTCTGCATAAGAGACATAATTAGGGGTTCAGTCTCGGTAATCCACAGTTGTAGTTGTCTTTAAAATCAGTTTTCTGGGGGAGTATACCTGTGTACTCAGTCTCAGGGGTAACCTCTGCCCTGGATTCAGTTGCTTCTGTGGCTAGGTAGGAATCTGAGTGCCCATGAACTAATCCTGCCGAATACCCAGCTAAGTGCAGGTTGAGATCAGGCTACCAACAGCAACCCTTGTAATCAACTCTGCCACTCATTTCTTGATACTTCCTCTATGGCCTAAAATTTAAACAAAAATGCTATCAACTATACTGTATCTGTAATCACAGAACTGTCAGGTCTTTTCCGCTCGCTCAATACAGTTTAAGTAAGAACAACTAAAACAATGCTCCAGTTGTTTTAGGAGCTATGGTTGCTGATCCCTGTGTGCTCTTAGCAAACACAGTCAGAAGGAAAGGAAGTTTTTAAAACCAACTATGACCGGTGGCTCTCAACATCCCTAATGCTTGAGACCCTTTAATGCCATTCTTCATATTGTGGTGATCCCCAACCATAGAATTATTTTTGTGGCTACTTCATAACTGCAATTTTACTACCGTTATGAATTGTAATGAAAACACCTGTGCTTTCTGATGGTCTTAGGAAACCCAAGGGATCATGACCCACAGGTTGAGAACTGCTGAGCTATGACACTAACATAAACACTTGGCCCGAAGTGCAGGATTTTTGTTTGTTTGCAGCACTAATATGGAATCCAGGGTCTTACACATCCTCAAAAGCTGCCCTACAGTGAGTTGTGTTCCAAGTGCCAGAAGTTATTTTGAGCTTGACTTATTATTGCTCTTTATTGGCCATAGATCAAAAAATTATCTTAAGATATGATATCAACTCATATGCTACCCGTAGAATGATAAGGTAGAAGAGTACACAAAGGTAAGTGACAGATTTTTAGCAGTTTTACATACTGTTCATGACATGCAGCAGGGAGACGGACACACTGACCTCTGGAGTGACTGGAGCAGGCATTTGAAAGAAAGTTCGTTCCAGTGTCAGAAACATAAACTACAAAGAGTATAGAGCAAAAATCTTAGCAGTCTAATGTGCTGAACAAAAATAATAAAGGCCATGGCATATCTGGAATGCTTTATGGAAGGCGGAATCTCTTAGTGCCATGTTTCTTGTCTTGAATTTTCTATAGGGAAAAGAAAGTGTTGTTATCACTTGCTTCACAGGTGATAACAACAGATGAGAGACCCAGACATCCCATACTAAAGACCATTCACTAGCAGGATAAATGTTATCTACAAAATGACTCTGGGGCACTTGTTAGACATTGTTTGACCCCTTAAGAGTAAAGGTACTGTTGGCTTTAGCAGAATAGGATCTTTTAGCCTTCCGGAACCCTAAAGCCTTCGTATCCACTGTTTTCTCTGGTTCCTCTCCTTTAATTGGTTGCTCTTATTGTGGCTCACCAGCTTCCCTGGAGGTTATAATGTGGCTTTCCAGGTACAGAAACTTTTACACAGATATTAAGAGAGGCTAACATTAGGCTGAGACCTAATTGAGATTTAATAGCAACCAGCTATCTAATATATATAATATTATTTTTAATATATATATTTAAAAGGAGTTCACCCCCAAACTGTCTACTGTATTTTTTGTTCTCTAATTGACCATTGTTCTCTGAACAAACGAACTACCGAATTCTCAAGAATTTAAATTTAGAGATCTTAAAACCACAGTTATATGATATTGAGAACCAGCCCTAAAAATTCATGGTTAGGATCAAAGACAAACTTGATTCAAACTTCAAAAAATGTAGCTATGAGATATCAAACACAAACTTGACATCATGATTCAAACTTCAAAAGAATGTAGCTATGAGATATGGAGATGGTTCCATAAGGTGCTTGGTTTGGGGGTGTGGAGACCTGGTTATGGACCCCTAGAACCCATGTAAACAGGTGTGTATGGTGGCACATATATGCCTTTCATACTAGCAAAGAGGAGGTGAAGATGGCTGGGTCCTTGGGAACTCGTGAACAACCTATCTTGACCTACATGGTGCTGTTCCAGGCCAATGAGAGGTCTTATCTCAAACAAAAAGGTGGAAGGTTCCTGTTGTGGTTTCATTGCCAAATGCTCCCCATAGCTCATGGCCATGCCGTCTTCAGCTGGTAGTGCTATTGGGGAAAGTTGTAGAGTCTTCAAAAGGTGGAACCTTGAGACCACTGGTGGCAGGCTTTGATGCTTCATAGCTTGGTCCTACTTCATATTCAAACTTTGAGTGGATATAGTATGAGAAGCAAGGTGCCTGATCTTGCCACCATGCCTTCCCTGCTGGCTGGCATGTCTTCCTTGCCATGATGGACTGTATACTTCTGGAACAGTAAGTCAAAATAAGCCCTTTCTCTTCCAAGTTGTTTTTGTTAAGGTATTTTATCATAGTAAGAGAAAAGTAAGTAAGATAGTTCCTGAGGACTAGCATCAGAGGCTGTCCTCTGAGCTCCACATGAGTGCTATGCACTCATGCACCTGCATCCTATGCGTGCGCGTGCGCGCGCGCACACACACACACACACACACACACACACACACACACACACACAGAGAGAAAGAGAGAGAGAGAGAGAGAGAGAGAGAGAGAGAGAGAGACCTATGATAGAACAGATGCTAAAGACTTAACGTAGGGCTATAGTCTGCTGCCAATGTAGAGAAAACAAACATAAATGAAAACCTCCCAGGGGTCTAGAGAGCTGGCTTAGAAAGTAAGAATATTTATTGTTCTTGCAGAGGACCTGGGTTTGGTTTACAGTTACCTGTAACTCTAGCTGCAAGATATCCAAGACCCTCTTCTGGCTTCTGTGGGCACCTGCACACAGGTGGCATGTACACACACACACTTTTTAAAAATCTTAAGCCACCATCCAAACACAACTTTGCAAGGCAGGTGTCAGTATCTAAATAAGTCAAACATTCTCTCTTCACGTGATCCAGCCTCACAGATTCCTGTTTTACCTAAGAATATGAAAGATATGTCCACACAAAAACTTGGACATAGATAATACAGCAGCTCTATTCATAGCTGCCAAAATTTGGAACTTGCCAAAATGTTTTTCAGTAGGTGAAGGTCTGCCTAAACATTGGTAAAAGCAGGTAATAGCAAGCTATTAAGCATTAAAAAGAAAAGTATCATCTTTGTTTTTCCTGTGTTGTTCAAACAGAATACCACAGACTAGACTATTTATTTACTTTTCCCAATAGATTTTTTTATTAGTTCAAATTAGAAAGAAGGCTGCTTCACATGTCAATCCCCTCTCCCTTTCCCTACCCTCCCCCAAACCCCCACCATTTCCCTACCTCATCCCCTCTCTGCTCCCCCAGGAGGGTAAGGCCCTCCGTGGGGGTTCTCCAAAGTATGTCATATCATCCTGGGCAGGGCCTAGGCCCTCCCCCATGTGTCCAGGCTGAGAGAGCATTCCTGCATGTGGGATGGACTCTCAAAGTCCCTTCTTACACCAGGGGTAAATACTGGTGGCACATTCCTGTAGTCCCAGCTACTCGGGAGGCTGAGACAGGAGAATCACTTGAGTCCAGGAGTTCTGGGCTGTAGTGCCCTATGCCGATCAGGTGTCCGAACTAAGTTTGGCATCAATATGGTAACCTCCCAGGAGCAGGGGGCCACCATGTTGCCTGAGGAGAGGTGAACTGGCCCAGGTCAGAAATGGAGCAGGTCAAAACTTCAGTGTTGATCAGACTGGACAATTTATAAAGAAAAGCTTACTCTTCATAATTCTGGAGGCTGGGGAATTCTCTCAAGGTGCTGGCACCATCATGCTCAATCATGTCATGGCTAAAGCCCAAAAGGTAGGAAAGATCCCCTGTAATCAGGAGGCAGCCGGACACTTTTTATACTAAGCCTGCCCTTGTGGTACCTAACCCAACTGGGATGATGACATACATTTGTTCATGAGTCTTCATAGCCTAATTTTTTAAATGTCTTAATTTAATTTTAACTATGTAATCTGTGTGTGAGAAAGTACATCTGAGTGTGGGGACCTACTGAGGCATAAGTATCTGATTCTCCTGCAGCTGGGGTGGTTGTGAGGTGCCACAGGTGGCTGCTGAGACCCATATTGGGATCCTCTGCAAAAGCAATATGCACTTTTGACTACCAAGCCATCTCTCCAGCCTCCTGACCTGCTTTGGTAGGTGCTGACTCAACTCTGTGTGGCACTGGAGGTCAAGTTTAGGGGACAGCTGCCACAGCTGTTCTTCCCATCAACCACCCATCACCAGCCCCACCTGCAAGGCCTGTCTGAAACACCCACTCTCAGCTGGTGCCCTATTAGTCCCCTTCAAATACTGTATTTCATCCATCAGGAAGCAGACAGATGAAATTCCATGAGAATTTTTCCTTGTGGGCACATTCTCTTAAGCAATCACCCTCCCTCCTTTCTGTTATTTCTACATTGTAGTGCCTTGCATTCTTCTCAGCAAAGGCCGATTTTCTTCCTCCTTTTGTTTCTATAGTGTCTGGGCACAACCAGCCAGCAGCTGCTTGGCTGAGTCTTGGTGAGCTCACTCCTACCAAAATTCCTGCTTGTCTTGCCTATGCTCCATAGGCTTGTGATGGTGCCACTACTTCTCTGATCACCAGTCCTTAAATTGCTTTTCCTGTGTGTAGTGAGATAGCCACCCTGCCCGTACCTGTAGCGCTGACCATGCCCATTTGTGCGAGGTCACAGGTGAGGACGTGACTGGGAGTGAGTTTAGGTCTGGGGTCAGGACAGGTGTATCTCTTTTGCATCCAGATAGGTCAAAGGGAAAAGCCTGAGCAGATCCTTAGAGGGGGAACCTGCGGTGGCCATCTGCTTCTTGTGTAAGTGACTTCTCCCCCAAATAAATTATGTTTAATATTTGAACCTAGTCCCATGAATCATTATCTGTGCCTCAGCATCTGGTACCCAACGTGGGGCACAAACCTATGACCTATGAGATTAAGAGTCTCATGCTCTGCTGACTGAGCTAGCTGGGCATCTCCTGCCATGCAGAGACTAGCTACAAATGTTATGACTAGTCTCTCCAGACTTTTGTTGCTCTAATTTTTTTCCCCTACAGGATCCCATGGAGTTATGGTCATCCTATTTCAGCAGGAAATAATCCTAAGAAAACAACACCCCTTTCCCCTACTGTTGGCTTTAAGGAATGATATTCTGAATAAGGTTGGTTTTAGTTGTTTAGGGTTGGGTATGGAAGGTGATGTTCAGACTCGGGTATCTCTTTTAGATAAGTTTAAGTTATGGATGGGAAAGGTATGGTTAGGATGGGATATAGGTAGATTAACATATTTTCTAGTGAACTAACTTTAGTAACTGTTAGCTATAGATAACTTAAATTGTTACATTATTGTATGTTGACTGTTTATGGTCTTCTTTCTGTTTATGATGATTTGCACTCAAATATAAACTATCTTGATGTTTTGTATATTGATACAACTTAGGATATCTTGATGTATATATATTTTGTTTATTGATACAACTTAGGATATCTTATCATATTGCACTTTACAGTTCTACCTCTAGTCAAGACATTTCAGTTCTATCTCTGCTATTGAGAATTATACATATGTGCATATCGTTAACTTTTTGAAGTCATTGTCCTGGTTAAATTATTTTGGGAAGCTTCAGCCATTGTACAACTATGTTTCTGAGAATTACAGACTATTACCACCCATGTTTCTCATCTATGAGATTAGTCAGACATAGATATTTGATCTTCAAACACTTCATAGACCTGCAGAATATGGCATTTAAATGTTTTTAATATTAGTTCTCCGTTGACATGAGATGCAATTGCTCCTGACAGCACCAAGCCATTCCCGAGTATATGTTGGGCACTGTTGACACTCCTTTTGGAGTCCATTCTCTCCTCGGCTATTGGCCTCTTAGGAAAAGAACTGCCCCCACCTTGGACATTTTGTCCTACTGTGCTTGCAGGAGATAAATTAGAAGACTACTGAACCTTGCCAAGTCAGGTTAAGACAGCCTTTCTACCTCCCTGCTTCTGTGTTGGTCAGTCAGATACTCCAGGCCTTAGCCAAAGCTGGTTGTCCCCTTACTGCTGTGAGACTTTGGGTGACTGTCCAGGTAGCCTGCCTGCTGTTTCTGTCTTCCCTGCACCTTTTGGAAGTTACTCACCTGCACTTCCTGCCTACCCTACTTTTGTTATCCTCCTTCTCAGATCTTTGATGAGGTTGAAGATTAGACTGTCACAATTATTGTTCTCTCTTCCTAGATAGAAACATTAGGTACAAGACTTAAACTTTCCATCTTAGGACATCTCTATAGTAATCTCTGTTATGCCTTTATCCTAGAATGGGATATGTAGTTCTTGCCTTTTGCTCTAGCTGCTTCACTGGTAATTGGTCTTAAGTGTGTACATTCTTACATTTTCTTCCCTAGAGCAAACTTGATATTTGCTATCTTTGTATATAGTTTCATATCAAGCCTAAATCTTTTTATTTAAACTAAAAGAGGTGATGGGGGATGTCCTATGCATATGTTTGTCTTATTGGTTGATAAAGTACTGTTGGCCAATAGGGAAGCAAATTTGGCGGGGCTAGGGAAATGTAGTAAAGAGAAGTCTTGTGATCCAGGCAGGAAGTGAATTAGCAGGCCGACTCAGAATATAAGTAGGGACAAGCAGGAAATAGCTCTCTTCCTCCTTCTCTCTTCTCTGTGGAACCGCCATGTGATCTTAGCAAGAGAAGACACCTGTCAGCTGGCATCCAATAAGATAAGTTCTTATACAATATATAGATTAATAGTTATGGTTGATAATAAACTGAGCTAGTAAGAAATCCTAGTCATTGGCCAGTAGCATTGTAAATAATATTAATCTCTGTGTGTTATTTGGGGCCCTAACACTGTGGGTGGAACTCGGGTGGCTGGCGGAAAGAGTTATCCTTACAAAGGGGAATTGTAGTGAGAAATCCACTGCCCCATTTCCCTCTCCCTCTCCCCCTCCCTGCACCTGTAGTGCTGACCACGCCCATTTGGGTGAGGATGTTACTGGGAGTAAGTTTAGGTCTGAGGTCTGGAGTCCAGGCAGCTGGCTCTCTCTTGCATCCAGTCGGGTCACAGGGAGCAGCCTGTGTGGATCCTTAGAGTGGGAACCTGCAGCAGCCATCTACTTCTTGTGTAAGTGACTTCTCCCCCAAATAAATTATATTTAACCTATATTTGAGTGTATTCCTGTGAATCATTATCCATGCCTTAGCACGTGTGGAGTTCTGCATAGCTTTTCCTGTCCTCCCCGAGTTCAGTCCTGTTCGATTCTTATCATGCTTCCATTCACCTTCCTAAACCCCAGCTAGACTCAGGCTCACTTGCCTAGCAGGCTCTAAGATTGTGCTGTCCCTGTCAAGCTCACCTTTCTCCATTAGGACATTGATTCCCTTCTCATGATAGCCTAGTTTCAGCCTGTCATTGCTTCACAGAACCCTTTTCACACACTGTGCCATCTCCAACTATTGTCTACTCAGTGCTCTGAGTCCCCTGATCTCTGTGCCTGGAATAACTTTTCTTACGCCCAACCTCAACTGATTGGATCAAATCCTCACTCAAGCTTTGCTACTTCATAGTTTTGTCTGAAGATCTAGAAGCTTCTCTTTAACTTTCTCTGCAGTCGTGTTGACCTTGGATGGTTCCTTCCTATCTATAGTCATGGAAGAAATCTGCTAAGTGTGTTGCAGTGAGAGGGAACAAAAGTCTGAGGAGTTGGCTTGGTCATGGGGAGGGTACTTATTTTTAATTACCAGCTTCCCCCAGATGGAAGATAAATAGCAGAGTTTCCTCATAGAGTTATGATAACAATCACACACGATGACTGAAGACCTCTGACGTCCAAAGAAAGGTATTCACAGATTTTATGAGTTTCTTTTCCATTGGATTCAAATTACCTCCATTTTTTAAATCTGAGCTTCCTCAGAAAAATATTGTCTTCCTTTTTCCTTTATCTCCTCACAGAAAGTAGGCCATATTTGAAAATTTCACATTTATTCTTACTTTTTTCTTGAGAGAGGCAGAGAAAGAAAAATGGAATGCAAATCATTTTTCCTGGAAATGAAGAAAGGAGGTAATGTGCAAAGGAGAGAGATGAAATGGAAAAGAAGTAAGTGTGAAGTGGTGGGGGTTAGTAAGGAGCAGGAAGGAGAAAGATTAAGTTTGGATATGAAAGAGCGGCACGTTATTGAGCTGAGAACTCTGAAGCCTGGCCAGGGCACTGCATTTACAAAGCCCAAGTCATGAGACTTCAGAAATGCTACAAACATGGAACAGCATGGAAGTCAAACAGGGGTTTCCTGTGAGCTGCTGCTCACCTATGCTTTCAGAAGTGACCTGATCACACAGGTCTGCAGATGGGCCTTGAGCAACTCCTGTTTTCTTAACATGACTTGGCCCAGAGTTGTAAGCTTTGGCGTAGAAGGTCTGGTTTTGCAGTGACCTGCCAAAGCGGCTCACAACTTAGTGCTGGGCACACAGTTGCTGTGGAAGCCTGAGAGCCAAATTGGCTCTGCAGAAAGGAATGATTCTAAGTTACCAGAGGAGAAGGGAAGTGGGTGCCTCTGTTCTGATTATGCAAGTGAAGTTGACTAAAACGGATCAGTTGCCAAGTCTCCTGTCATGGAAACAGCAGCAACTGTAAATGTGAGAAATATACCACAAACCCTGAATTCTACATAACACTACGATGTTCTGTTTCTTTCCTTATTTTCTTTTTCTTTTATTTTGGATGCTCTAGACATTCCTTCAAAAGAAAAAGCCTAAGTTGTATTTTAGATACCATACAGCCTGGCTCTGTATCAGTTGTCCTAAGAAATTCTAACATCAGAGTGCATCAATCCCAGGATCTGGATCTTCGTCACATATTCATTCCTAGTATTTTGGCAAAGTCACCCCATGTCATTGGATTTATTGGTGGCAAGGTTATTTTCCAGTTGTCAAATAATTTTTCTCCCATTTAAGAGTCAGAAATAGAAGCATTCACTCATAAAGGAACTGAATAATTTGGAACATGAACAACATAAGTATTTATTTGAAAAATCATTTTCCATTTTGGTAAAATGGCAAATCAGCTTTAGCAGTTTCTCACTACTAATTCTAGTATGCCCTCACAGTTGCTTTTATCCATCATATTCAACGATATCGCTACAGAAAACTGTTTCACAATTTTTCTAGGAAAAAATAGTCTCTCTAATAGAAAAGTAATTAAAACAACAAAGCTGGGCAACAGAAAGCTAAGATAGGAAACAAAACTGACATGAACACAAATAAATAAATATGTACAGAAGAGACAATGCCAACGACAAAGAAAATCTTTACACGGTAAGAACCAGTGACAAGAATGGAGATTATCTCAGGACCCTAGACTAAAACTCTACTGTTACCCAGTGAAAAGAGAGGGTGTGTGTGGGGGGGGGGACCAGAGCCTGGCACTGTTTTAGAGGTGAGCAGAGGCTGGAGACTAGTTCCTCAGTGGAATTCCTGCCCTGTTCTTCTCAGGGGCCAAATGCAAATGAAGACACATACTTGGAACTGAAGGTAGAATTTGGATCAGTCTTTTAAATCCACTTGTAAATATTTCTAGTCAGATGTTTCTTCATTTTTTCCCCTTACCTGTTCATCGGACATATTTTTAAGTGGAGCTGACATTGTTGCCAAATATGAAAAACTAAAAAAAAGACTTTCTCAGACCTGAATACTTTCAAGTAGAAATCAAAAGCAAAGCCATTTTTGAAGCTATGTCATAATTTTTATTATTAAATATGCACTTTGTGCAGAAATCTCACAGTAGAGAGCTAATTAAAATCTATCATGAACACCTAAGTTTGTGGTGGGAGTATGTGAATATTTAGTGACTGTTGGAGCTTCAATTTTCCCATATGTATCCTCTGGCACAATGAGCAGCCTGCTAATATAAGCCCAAAGAAAGGGTTGGCTAGTGAATCTTTCTCCTAAACGGCCTCCTCCTCTGTGAAAGCCAGGCCCAGCAAAGCTCATGTGCACCAAGATGGCAGTCCAGGCTGATACAAAATGTAATGGCAACAACAATCCACCACCGCATTCTATCAGTATCTTTTGCAGCCTGGCAAGTAGCTTCATGATTGACACTCAGTGAGACTTCAGCTGATCCTGCATCTGTTGCAAACCCTGCAAGGTCTTCTTATCTGCGAATGACCTACTTTCTGCACAGAGGTTCAGGTCTGGCCTCTGCCTGCTGACTGCCTCTGTCAGAATCTCTTTCTTTTGTCATCTTGTGCTGCTGTTATGCCATACTTGAAACCTCCTGGACAACCCTGAGCAAGGCTAAAGCCAGCATGTACTGAAGCCAGCAGATAGGATTCCATCACTTGAGAACAACCTATACCCTCATTAGCAAGCACACATTGTTTAGGATCGTTTAGGATTTAGTAAGCTGCTTAATGCTATACGTGACTTGCATGGCACAGTCCATCCATAAATATCACACCAAAGAGTAGTATATCTCGATGGCCCTCCTTAGGCTCTTACACACTCTGATTGGAGGGCTGAGTGCAAATAGTTTTTTGACTAGCAGTTGTAGACCTAGATATTTATAAATTATTTTGGTTAACTGAGCCAGCTGTGTGTTTCAGTGTATGATAGATGGAAGAAAATTCCAGGGGAAGTCAGAGGTCTCTGAAGTTTATGTGAGGTCTCTGATTTTGGTCTTAAAATCATTAAAGCACAGATAGTTTCACGTAATGTCAAAAGTGTGTTCTTCACATGGTGAGAGGCCATTCCATACAGGGTGCTTAACTGGAATTCTCACTCCTCTCCGGAGCCAGTGGGCCCAATGCACAGTGAAGGAGGATGGGGGTATGTGTGTAGCAGGTTTGTTCTTTACATTCAGAGAGCCCACTTTAATGCAAAGTCCACACTCACTTCTGTGCATGGTGGTGATGTTTAAGCTTTATGTCTTGAGATATTGGAAATTTATATACCATATCAACTAGATCAAATTTTTGGAATACTTTTTTTTAGCAAGTTACATTCATGAAAGTTAAATGGTTATCATTTTAGGGAACAAAGCAAGTTTAATTTTATGCAGGTCAAATATTAAACATCTTTTCTACTTACAGTTGAAATTTCACTGAAAAAGAAAAAAACGCTGCTATATTCATAGAAAATAGCACTGGAACAGAACCCGTGAGCACCCAAAAATCACTACAAACATTATTTAGTGTGTTTTCTACGTAGTCTTTATGAAAATCAGGCCACATCCAAGCCTAACCGTGAGATGGGGTAGATGAGATCTACACTAGAATTCACTCTTGGGTTTCTTCCTTTTATGTCCTCTAATTTTAATACCTTTTCCTTCAAATTCTGATGAGTTTGATTCAATTACTCATTTAAAAAATGTCCTATCTAATTGCAGAGTTCAAGGTGCTCTCAGTTCTCAAGAGTGATGACTGAAGCTGGTCCACAGAAGAAATATTCTGAAAAGATGAAGTCTGCATCTCACGAAAGCTTCTCTAACAAGATCCAATCCTTAAGGCTCTGCAGTTACCTAGGTAACAGCACATCGACTTCCGCTGGGCATAGCTTTCACTGCCTGTAGAGCTTCACACTTCTCCAGACAGGTTTCCTTTTTTTTCTTTTCTTTTTTCCCCTCATATCAATGACATTAAAACTTTGTACTGTGGCTGAAGGTATCTGACAGGATAATATTTTTATAGAAGTTATCTGAGTGAGCATTACAATAACCCTTGACCTTATCAATAACCTGATGGACAGGGCTGATTGACGTCTGCTCTCCACCAGCATGGGTCAGTTTTGACAAGGACTTGTCCATGGAAGTGCTGTCTGTAAGAAATATTACAAGAGATTAGGTTTTGGGATGAGCTAGTTACCAGCCTAAGGCCATCACACTCAAGAAGCACACAAAAGAATGGAAGTTTGGGATTCTCTGACTGGCTAGGGAATGGGTAGCATTCAAATATGTTCCCCCTTCAACTCAATTTTAATATTCATGGAATGTCAACCTGCCTTCATGTAATTTCTATCATGGCTTGTTACAATAAAATATTCCCCCCAAGTGCCATTTTTCAGAGTTAATGAATAAGATAGATGAACTTTGTTTTCAAGAGTATATCCACCAAATGGCCCCAAAGTCAGAAATGAATTAGTAACTGAATTAGTAAGTCATGAAAAAAGATATGACATCTAAGATATGTTTTGCAAATAATAAAGAGCAGGGAAAAGTGAAAATATAGATGCCTCTGAGGTCACAAGTGCAAGGAGACTCACTCCACTCCACTTAATATGTAAATTTGACACTGTCATAAAAACTTCAACATGATTTAATTTAAGCATGAAAGACTGTGTTGAGTGCATTGCCTCCTGATCACAACTGTGATTTGAATGGAGGTCAGCAGAAGCATTATCATATTGTAAAATCAAAACTCTCTTCACTGGCAATATTTCAGAAGCAACAATGGCAGAGATAACAACAGCAACTGAGGACCACTAAATACATTTCTAGGATTTTTCCATCCTAGATAAGTGCATGCTGTTCTTCTATAGATTCAGGAACTCTAAAATTGGCTCAGGTGATGGTCTGAAAGCTGAAACTCTTACCACCCTTGTTATCTATGTGAACTTTTATGTTTCTATAAATATAATCAGGGTCTGTCTTCTGCTTCCTGATACACCTTGGGAAAAGTTTTGCCCTCGGATTAACCAAATTACAGACTTCAGAGAGACGCTAAAGGAAAAAAAAATGGCTCCACTATAGTTGTATCTCCTCTCTAGTTCTCCTCTACACTTGGAGGGAGAGACAAAAAAATGCTGCCCCCAAAACACTCATCTCAGTAGCCGGAGCTCTGAATTGCAGTATTTACTTCAAGCCTTTTGTGTCTTGAGTAGACTGGCCCCCATATGTGAATTGCCCTGTAAAATGCATCAAGAGGTGACCAAAGTCCAAACCATCTTCATGCTATCTGCTGCTCCACTACTGATCTGTGTTAGGGCAAACACCAAGTCAAAAAAGGCCTAAAACAGGAAATGGCAGTGCCATCCCATACTAAAGGAAACAAGGGGGAAGAAGAGATGGTTCATGGGAAGATGGGCAGATGGAATGACAGCATGACTAAAGCATGTCCTAGCACTGATGAGAAAAAGCCTGGAGGAGTCACAGAAAAGGTCCTGCCCATGAGGCTCTCAGCAAGCTGGTTGATTTTGTGCTTCCTTCAGGTTCATGGATTTGCTAGCCACTGGTTTTCTGTTGAGGATTATTATTTATTAAATTAAATATATATAATGAATGATTTGTGCTTGACGTTCTTAGCAAACCACAAGTCCTCAGAGAAATGCTGAAGACCAATCCTTTCTGCTTCCTGGACAGTTTCCAAGGGCATGAATTTTTAGAGGCTATCACTGGTCCTATACCAAATACACGACCCCACCGGATGGTTCTCCATGCTCTCCTAGAGCAGGAGCTCTGTGTGTATGCATCTGGTACATCATATACATACATGATATCCCATGGCTTCTGGTTAAATACCACATTATGGGTAGCGAAGATTTAGTTTGTATATATGAAAACCAGGGGCTAGAGATATGAACTGTTATTTGACATATATTGAAGGCACAAGCAGCTTGCAATTGACAAATTTCTCATTCAAGACTTCTATGAATGTACCATGACATATCCAGTAATCCAAAAGACATTGGAAAGGAAAAGAAGTCACATCATATCACGAAAAGTTTATTAAGCACTTCTTTTTTTGTCATCATATTACATGATATGTGGCCCATTCTTCTGGAATATGGTACATATGGTACATTTCTTAGAAGGCACGGCTTGCATACCACATGCAGAGAAGAGCCGGCACAGCCCACTGTCAGAAATCTCAGATTCCAGCTCAGCGCAGGAGTACCATTGTGCTAGCTGAGAAGTACTGTAAAGAACAAGCCATTTTGCTGGTGCAGCAAGAACCTTAGCTTAGTCCATGCAGACATTCTCACTACCTTGTACAAATTCATGCATCCAAGAAAAAGCAGTGTAAGTTACCTGAATGTTCCACTTTAGTTGAAGGAATTCTCTTAGGAGAAATTATCTATACCATAAACATATGAATGTCTAGATCAATTCCAAGAAATAAACCAACTACTTATTTTTGAGTTTATGAGGCTGCTCTCTGCACACCCCAAGCCATCATCAATAGACAGCTGCCCCACCAACAACCAACAGGGATTTAGACTTGCAAATAAACTATAATTTCAGTGTTTGCAACATGAACAAGTATAGACACCTCACACATCTCTCTCCTTTTTAGAAAAATGTCAACTACTAGTCTTTTCTGTGCCATTCACTTCTGCTCATATGTAATAACTATGTGGAGTAAACATTTTAAACATATTTCCATTACACTCTTAGATGTAGCTTTAGGAATGCAGTGTGTGCTAAGACACTACAGCTGCCTGTCAAGGGCTTAATTAGTATCTAAAACTAGAAATCCTATCATTTTCCTTGGAAGTTAAAAGTTTAAACCTTTCACATATCTCACTTTCAAGTAATACAAAAACATTCTTATTTCCCAGTTGTCATCACAATCATTTGTGTATATGCTTAGTGTCAGAACATGTGACCACAGCAGCTGTGCTGAACAAACAGGACACAAACAAAAGGAGTGTTTCTCACAGTCCTTATGACTTTATGAGGATTGTGCTCTGTTCTTTCATATTTTATTAGCCTGCTAAGGGATGGTTGCCACTTACTGCTCCTTGTCACTTCCAATGGTTAAGGAATTAAGTCTTAATCAAAACATAGATCTTACATGGTGCCTCTTCCTACCCCCATGCCAACTTGCCGGTTTCATCCTGGCAAGTTTCCTACTGGGTTGAAGTGTTTTGAAATTTCATTTCTGTATTTCTAAATAGAAATTACTTTAAAAATGAAGTATCACAATTTCAAAAAGAAAACTGTTTCAAGTTAAACTTTGAAGTTATACTATTGAGAGTTAGTGATATTATGGATGTAGACTAGAAGCAGTTGGGCTAAAAATATTTTAAATTGAAAACTCACAACGCTGATGGATAGTCTTTAGATGGACAGTGTAGGTCATGTAAGTCTACAATCACCCTCTAGCAGGCACTGGGATCTACCAGCCAGTGTCAGTCAGTTTTGTGATGAAAATGGCTGGGTGGAAAACAACAAGGAGAAACTTTACATGGCCAAGAGTGACTCACCTGAGTGGCTGTTTCTTTTGAAATAGGTGGTGGAGCTGGATTTTGATTTGGATGTAAGATACGTTGAGTTGGAGCCAATGGAACTTGAAGATAAAGATTTCCCCAGATTATCAGAGCTCTTCTTGATGATATTGGTAGCTGTCTTGCTCCAATCTGAAAGAACAAAGGATGGGGCTTTATTAGTTGGCTTATAGAAAATACAAGCTGTCCCAGAAATCTATCACTGTGTCATTTAATCTATCCAGAACATCCAGTTTTCTACTACACTCAGTGACTTAAAGAGATTGACATGGAAACAGTGAGAGGCTGGGGACAGAACTATCTTGCTCTGACCCCATGTGTATGGTATTTAGTATCCTACTTCAATACCCAATAGGTAAGAAGCAATCGCAGGTGTTTAGAAGGTTAGTGACACTTTCTTTCAAATGTTATGTATCCTGAGAACATTCTCTTCCCCTACATTTTAATTGAGGACCTAAAACTATGGCAAGGTGGGTTTACTGTAGTGGAACCTGGAGATATGAATTGTCAAATTAGATGTCAAAACTTAAGCAATTTTCTAAACCTGTCTAGGATTCCTGTTTATTCTCTACAACATTCAAAGGTGGGGTCCAATATAGAATGTTCCAAGATACCAGCTCAGCATCTTCCCACACTGTTTCTACAGCACTCTCAGTGGATTTTGCTGCTCTGACAGCACAAGGAAGAATGCCAATGATTTCAACTGTTTCTCCAAATGAAAGCCACTCAACCCCATGCCCTTACCTGAATTGTCTGCTAGCCGAAACCTGCCACAGCAGAGGTGGCGCCTCCACTGTTTTTGAACATTCTCCTTCATTGCACAGTGGAAGATAAATATAAATAAACCTGTGGCAAGAAAATATGTGAATATTTAAGACGAATGGAGCATTTTAAATGATAAACATTATTAACTATGTGGAATTATCTTACTATTTTAAAACTAAGTTACTGAGGGACAAAGATCTTAAAGAATGGACTCTTAGTGGATGCAGCAGGCAGTTTAATTGTTCTACAGAAGAACACAGAGACTTGGGTAAATTCAGAATGAGTGCATGGATCTGACTCCAACTTTGCCTGTTCACCATGCCTTATGACTTAACTACACTCACATTGTATGTTGTGAGGAATGTTGAATCCTAAGACTCAACATTCAACAATGCTTTTCATTTTTGGCTTCATTCCCATCCCTCCCCAACACGGGATTCCCACCCACACAGCTTCTAGGACATCTCGCCTTGGCTGAATCTTCTTCATCTCAAACTTCAGATGTTCTTAACAAAAGTTCTGACTATGACCTCTAAACCACTTGAACATTCTTCTTTTCCTCCATCTATCAGGCGTGTTCTCACCCACTGTTTCTTCAGATATTTTAGTAACAGTCTCTTGCCCCATACCAGCCATTAACACCCCAGAGAGGCCACTGTTTGAAGTTCTAATTCATTCTTAATTTAGTCCCTACTCATTATCTTTTGTGCACACTGATCAGGACATGGTAGCCTTGTTTTCCTGGTTTGGTCATTTTTTTGTTATCTCTTAGTATTGGCTATTAAACTCCAAATATAGTCGTTTGTCTGTCTATGTGCTATAGCTTTCCTGAAGCAATGCAAGGAATTATAAATAAATGTTTCCTTAATGAGTAAATATAGTAATCAGATTAATAAGATGAATTCAGCCTGTGTTCAATAAGTGAACATATGCTCATTTTAAGGGATGACGTGATTAGAAGTAGTGAGTTAAAGATAAGACCTGTGTATGGTCTGGGAAGATTGCTCAATAAGTAAAGCACCTGCTGTAAAACCAGGAAGACAGGAGTTCAGATCCTTAGGTCCTCCATAGAAGCTAGGTAGTTAGGGTGATGGTGGAGACATGGGTTCTCTGGAGCAAGCTGGCTTGCCAGTTAGCTATATTGATTATCTTTAGGTTCAAATGAGAGACCCTGCCTTAATGAATAAGGTTGAAAGCAAGTAAGACATCCAATGTCAATGTCAACTTTGGCCTACATAGAAGCGTGTGTGTGTGTGTGTGTGTGTGTGTGTGTATACTAGCTGACACTGTTGCAATAGGGGCACACCCCAAACTTTGAAGACTGAATCAAGAGAATAACTTCAAGGCCAGTCTGGGCTACATTGGGAAACCTTGTTATAAAACAAAACAAATAAAAATAGAACAGACTGAGTTCTATGCAAATTAAAGGATGATAGGACTATAATGACAATACTTTTAAGGCATAAGTTTCTGAAAAACATCTAATCAATTTTCAGGTAAAACTCTCATTTTATTTTATACTAGTGATGGTGATAGTATGTCTACACGAGGAAGGGCCTTTCGGAAGATGCAGATTAGAATGGAACCTTTAAAATTCTTGGAGTGGAAGGAAGGTGAAGGAAGCTTCTAGAAGGTTAATTTGTGCAGTGACTGTGAAGCACTGAATTTGGCATTTGGAATTTTCAAGAAGAATAAGGCTGATCCTTAATAGTAATGAATCCAAGAATCTCATAAAGTGGCATAAAAGTAAAGTTATTGCATTTTCAGGAACAATAAAACTTATTGGTTTCTTTTGAATTTGGAGCATTCATTAAGAGACCTAAATTATACTATAGCTTGCATGATTAAAAAGCAATAATTTAAAAAATGTGGGCAGGCAAAAGAGATTGCTCAGTGGATAAAGTGCTTGACACTCAAGGCCAAAGACCTGAGGATCACCTCAGAATCCATATAAAGGTGTAAGGAGAGAACCAACTCTATAAAGTTATTCTCTGAACTCCACATGTGTGTAATAGGACATATGTGTCCCCCTTAAGCTTACATACATACATCAATAATAAATAAAGTTTTAAAAGATAGCACAAAAAAGGTTTGACAGTTTGATATGTATAGCTAAGTTTGCAAAATGCAACTGAACTTATATTTGGTAGTTCATATCTTTTTTGACTTATGAAACATTTTATTGCCAAAAACCATATATATATACATACATATATATATATATGTACACATATACAGCAGTAAGCTTTTCTTCTATCTTGTAGTCCTAAGACTCAAACTCAAGTTGTCAGACATAGTTGTCCCACCTCTAGCTGAGGATCTATTGGTAACTGATGTCTCCTGGGATAGGGAGGATTTCCTGTAGTGATGTGGCCTCCAGGTTCCCATGCTCTAGTAGATGATTCTACTCCCATGCATATACTGGCAGCACAAGTGGGACATATATGTGTGGGCGCGCACATGCACACACACACACGTGTGTGTGTGTGTGTGTGTGTGTGTGTGTGTGTGTGTGTGTGTGTGTGTGTACATATGTATATATAATAAGCACATGAATTTGTGGGAATAAAGTATTGGAAGGAAGAATGGGAGGAACTGGAGTGAAGGGAATGGGGAGTGGACTTGATCAAAACATATCATATGCAATACGAAACATCTCAAATTTTACTAACAAAGTAATTCTAACTACAAAAAGACAGTTTTCATAAAGGTGAAATTTTAGTTATTCAGAAATATACCCACCCACAAGATCCCTATGCTGTGGGTTAGAGGAGGCGGAGGCGAGTGAGAAGGACGACACCTGCTTGCACATTGACCTGGTCTATGAAGGGCATTGGGTGGGAGTGGGGTCTCAGAGCAAGGAAAGACTCTCTTCCATATTAAGGATTTAGAGGCAATGTCTAGGGGTTGACTATCCTTCCTTGGCAGTTGAGAGGAGGCATTGGTCAGAAGGGACCTCACGTCCACAACCAGATGACTGACTCAGAGTGCTATGCCTACCAAATCCAGTGTGCTCCTAAGGATACCCCAATAAACTTTTGTTTGTCTCGGCACTCTGTAGCTCTACAGCACCCTACAACTTAGAAGCAGCAAGTAAGCAATTCGATGTACACATTGCTTCTAAGTTGTAGGGTGCTGTAGAGCTACAGAGTGTGGAGACTGGAGAGTAAAGAGACATAAGGTGAAATCTACAGTGGTTGCAGACAAAGGAGGCTGTAGTTCAGACCTTGCCTGCTGGCTTGGGCTTATTAAATGTGCCCTAGGAGATTTTTCTGTTATATAACTGAGAACATGTGTAATTGTATGCTCTTAAACACCTGTATGGTGTGATCGCCCGTGTGAGCTGGAAGATAACTATACTCATTTAAAGATGTTCATACCTAGCATAAATCAAAGGGTTACCTTAGGGCCTCATTCTGAGCCAGTGACTATCTTTCAGTTGAGAGCAAAAGGTGAAGTTTTGTAGACATTGCTTTCCTTCATACTCTATCAATATTCTTTTGTAGCACACTTGTATTTTTACATGCCACACAGATGGATGAGAGAAAAGAAAATTCAGAAGATGTTTATGAGATTATTGAGACACTAGAAAAGAACTAGGTAGTAAACTTGACCTTTTGGGGATCTAAAATATGAATTAATTTGAGAATCACACATAGAATGTAGTCAGAGAGGATGAGTTCAAGGAACTTGTGTGAAATATTTTTAAAGTGCTAGAAACCTAGTGCAATAGAACCTCCCAGGAATCCCTGAGACTCCTGGCTGAGACTCCCAGCAGTGGGGGATATGGAGCCTGAACTGGCCATCTCAGGTAACCAGGCAAGACTTTTGGATCATATGACTTGCCTTTAATCTTGATCCTTATAGAGCTATTTAGCTATAGGAAGTGATATTTTTATTAGAAATTTGAGTCCCATTCCCTTTTCTTGACTCAGGCAGAAATATGGCTTTTATGAGTATATGGAAAATGAGTAGCTATTTCTCAAATGCTGAGCTTAATTATCAAAAAATTAAAAAGACATGCCAGAAAGAGTTTCCCTAGATAGGAAGGAGTAAAGTCGAAGTCAGCGCAAGTGGCCAGCCGTCCAAAAGGTCTCATTTGAGTCCACATGCAAGGGACAATGATACTTTTCACTGCTCATCTCTGAAAGTCCTTAATATCTAAAGGCCACTGGTACAAGTAAACAATAGATTTGGACAAAAATAATAAAATGAAATTCACCTTTTCTGAACCTGAACGATAACCCTATAGAAACACAGAGAGAAGACATATGCATTAACGTACCATAACATAAACAACTTGAAGGGTTTGAGAGGGAGTGAAGTGAGCAGCAGTGTGTGATGGGTGTCTTCGATCATGACTATAAATTTTGGACTTTGGATGTGAAAATCAGTCACTCATTCATCAAACCAGCTACTTGGGGAGAAGAGGCAATGTGAGTACATTCTTGACCAATGGGGAAACAGCCTAGATGGCTTCTAAGCTCTTGAGTGACTCTGCACCCAAGACTTGTCACTGAAACAAAGCCAGCTATTGTTAAGTTGGGTTGATGGCTGTTTTGGGAAATGTGTTTTGAATCTTCTTTTCATACTACAAAGATACCCTTAACAAAATTACTTCTCTGTGGCATGAAATGCCCTGTCAAAGGATAGATGAATAATATATTTCCTTGCAGTGTGTCATGTTTCATCCCACTTGATGTCGTTTTAGGTGTCTGGCGTTGAAAGGTGGATCATCATTACCTTGGCAGCAATTACACATGTGCATTGTGTGTGTGTTGCTGTGTTGAAGTTTAACTTCCATGAAGCCCCCAACTGGGCCAGGGAGATTCAGCTGGCATTTGATCTAGTGCATCCCAAAATTTAGCTTAATGCCTTGGTCTGCCAATGGGATTGAGAATAATGACAGTGCCTGCAGAATATCAAACAAAGTTCCCACTAACTTATTAAAAGCATATTTGCTAGTATTTTACTAAATGGAGATAGATATTCACTTCCTAAATGAGAACACTGGCATGAACTGAGGAACAGTTAAGGAATTTGCTTTAGTTTTATTTCTATTGAAAACTATACATTTTATCTTTTGTCACCTATTAATGTGCTCTCTAATTTCCATATATATATGCATATATATGTTATTAGTATTTCATTGTCAGATGCAAACTGATCTTAGGAAAGTCATTAGCTTTTTGAATTGAAAAGGCCACCAGTTTGCCTATTAAAAAGGAGACTATATCCTCTTTCTGAAGTTCCTGCTTTTCAGACTTAGGAGCCTGATTGTAAAATCACAGATGTTAGATGAAAGTGTTTCATTAATTCCCATGCACTACACAAATGTTCATGATTTCTGCTGCTCTGGGTATCTTAATATTACCAATGCAAGTAGCGGCAGACGTCTCTGAGCAGACTGATAATCACTTTTTTGTGTTCACTACAACAGCTTCTGATTGCAGAACTATGCAATGCATTTATCATGCTCTTGCATGTGGGTATGGAAGAGGGCCTGCTTGTACTTAACAGCTAATGGATACTGTTTTTCCCCTGGAAATAGAAAATAGAGGATTAAGTTCCAGGTATAAATTAAACTGTATAACTTGAGCTTGTTAGGGAAGTCAAAATTATGGGGATCATATAGAATTTAGACAGTAGATAAATCAAACCATTATTTCTGATCCTCTTCATTTCAGAAAAAAGAATTTTCTCAGTTTCATTGCCTTGTGGAGCTTACTCTGTTCCCCCTTTGAAAACAGAGCCTTTTTATGTAACTCAGAATGACCTAGAACTAATATCTTTCTGTTCCTGCCTCCCAAGCTCTGGAATCACCACTGCACATGAGTCTACATGCTTCTAATAAAAGCATAAAGTTCTTACAAAAAAAAGCCTCATATTGAAGGTTAAAACCAGCTCACCAATAAAAGCCATTAAAAATTTATACACTGTTCCAGGAAGTTTTCATATGGCCTGGCTGGTGAAATAATTTTCTATAAAGCCATGTCCTCATTATCAAGGTCTTTGTATTTAAGTTTTTGTTTAGGATATATATATATATATATATATATATATATATATATATATTTGTTTTTGGTTTTTTCGAGACAGGGTTTCCCTGTTTCCCTGTGGCTTTGGAGGCTGTCCTGGAACTAGCTCTTGTAGACCAGGCTGGCTGGTCTCGAACTCACAGAGATCCGCCTGCCTCTGCCTCCCGAGTGCTGGGATTAAAGGCGTGCGCCACCAACACCCATCTTAGGAGATGCTTTTTAGTATCATTGGGTGTGGATAAAATTGGTTGGAATGTATATGATTTAAAATTAGTCTTAAAGTCAGTGATTTATGAATAACACTGACTTGATGACAGCTGATATTTTTCCCATGCTAGGAAAAATTAAAGCATCCCAATTCTCATTAATGGAAATGGAGCTGTACAGACAAATGTTGAAGTTCACTGCCAGGAAATTCTAACAGCGAAACCAAGGTTGGGCAGGCAGATGATTGTGCCTTTCAAGTACAATCCTGCAAAATAAAACCACAGAATTCCTAATGCAAGTGGACACTCTTGTCAATATTTACTTGGGCACTTTTATGTAGTGTATCATAAAAGAGATTAAATAGAGGGATATTGCCTTTGCCGAGCTGTGTAGATGTGTTCATAGCGATAAAAATCTAGTTTCCAACTTAAGGATATACTCTCGAGACTTATTATTCCATGTATTCATGATAACAAGCCTGCATGTTTTGTCTATTATGAGCCTGAATAAATTTGCTGGATTAATCAATGAGTATTTATGCCAGTGGCATCTCAGATTGGATCTAGGCCATGCTTGAGGCCTCTCCTTTCCCTCATGCAGCAGTCTTATTTATTTAATAGTCACAGCACATCTACTTTGTAACAACTGCTTCAGTTCAAGAGCTAGCACAAGTTGCAGGGTGGTGAGTAATACTTAATACATCTTAGATACGGCAATGGGGAACACCCAGGGAGGTGACTGAATTTTGAGGAGTACAACCCTGCTTTCCACCCCAGCTTAGATTCGTTTGGATGTATTTAGGTGTTCTTCCACACATCTGTAACTGTATGAGCAGAAGAGTGGCTTCAGCAAAATCAGTAGGGTTCTCATTGAAAATAACCCAGGCTCTGATGGTATAGGTGCTGGAGGCCTACAATCCCAGCACTCAAGTGGCCAAAGTAGGATTTTGAGTTTGAGGTCAGCCGGGACTACACAGTGAAACACACACACACACACACACACACACACACACACACACACACACACACACACACACACACACACACACGAGGGGGAGGATATTTCCTACTCTACCATTTAATTTCTTATGATTTGTTTTGCTCATAGTACTTCAGTACTCTGAGTTTTGTCATAAGAAAGCAGATTGTCTGGTATCTTGAAGAATGTTATAGAAAGACTTGGGAAGCAGTGCAGAGGCCTGACGTGTGGGAGGCCCTAGGTTTAATCTTCAGCACCACAAAGCAAAGAAAGTATTTAATTTTCAAGATGTAACCGGCATACATTCATTTAGAGAACACTAGAGAGTGCATTGTGGAATCAAAATTATGATTGTATGACCAGGTATGGTGGTGCAGTAGGCAGAGGCAGGCGGATCTCTGTGAGTTAGAGGCCAGCCTTTGGTCTATATAGCAAGTCCCAGACTAGCCAGGGCTACACAGTGAGACAATTTCTCTGTCTCTCTCTCTTCCTGTCTGTTTGTCTCTCTCTCTCCTATATGTATGCATATGATATATAGATTATTAATATATTATATATAGCTTATATTTTTTCAAAACAGGGCACTGGTATGTTTGATAGGTTGAATTAATTTCTGTATCTCATAGAAAAAACCAAGTTTCTGAATTAGAGTTGGATTTCATTTTTAAACCCAAGGAGCTTAGGAGGTAAGGTGAAGTGCTCTGCCCATGCTTGGGAAACTTACACAGTTTGCATGAAGGGCAGCGGCATCAGCCTGAACTAGAGAGAAGACAAAAGTTGACTGGGCCCCCATAAACTTCTAGTTATGCTCTCAGCTAACACAGTATGCTGCTCCATACTCCTTTGCATGATGCTGTATTTCTTGACTACCTGCTGTCTACCAGGCCCTGCTCTAATATGCCTGGAATCTATTACTCAGGAAAGAAGAGTCTGCTAACCTGCCACCTCTTTACCTCTCCAAGAGCTTTTTAATGAACTGCCCAGTTGTGCCTGAAACTATGCTTGACACCTGGAGTAATAATAGAAACTTGACCTGTTCTGTCAAAAGGGAAGCTGTCTGCAAATATGATAAAATTAGAAAGCAGCCACTGCTTGGGTACCACTTATCTTACCTTGTAAAGAATTGAAGATGGAGAAGAGGTACATGAAAGGGATATTTAAGGGTCCCCAAGCAAAGAAAGCAAAACCCCACGTCATGCCCAGCAGGAAGGTCAGGCTGACCACGCTGCGTAGGTTCCTTAAGACCTCTTCCCTCAGGGTCCGGTTGCTTCTCTTTCCGTTCCTCCCGCAGATTTGTACCATGACCACAATGAACATGGCGACATTCAGGAAGAACATGACTCCAAAGTACCCAGCACAGCTCACATAAAATACCACGGGATCCTGAATCCAGCAGCTTAAAGGAAAAGAAGAACAAGATAAAAGAGTTTGGCTACCACACCCTGTTTACTCGTGACTTTCCTTGGCCTGGTTTGCACAGCTTGCAGAGTTCTTTCTAAAACACCTATGAAAAGTCTGCTTACTTCCGTGGGCTTCAGGTTTTGCTTTGATCCTTTCATAGGCAGTTTTTTGTTGGGGTAGTTTTGGATGACTGCTGTCTTGATCTCATTATTTGAGTCAACATTAAAAAGCAAATGAGGTTGCTTGTTGAATTCTGATTAGTATGAGTGCATGCTTGTTTGGCTGGTTCAAAACCACATCTGACCCTTTCTCTTGTGTGTCCTTACTCTAACAATGGGGGTTTTCAGCATTCAGTTTTGCTGTCCTTTCCTGTCAAGGGGTGGCTATGTAAACACCATCCCCCCCCCAAATAACATGGAAGCAGAAGTGTGCTAAGAGATTTTTGCGAGAGCCATGGTATTACAGCTGTCTGCTTATGTCCCTGTGAAAGGACCAGGAGAGTAGCTGCAATGTTGATCCTGGTGATTTTTAGCCACAACATCAATGCTAGTGGTCACCTATGTCCCCAGCTCCTTGTCATCTATGATTAGCAAATTTATACTTCTTTGTCACATTGAAATTATACAAAGCAATTATTACTTATATAACTGTTCTAGTTGCAACAAGATATTATGGAATTAAAAGATTCATGTATAGATTTTCTTGCACACAATTTTAAAGTATATGTAAATTGTAACACATCTTCATTAAGAAGAATATACTTGATTTTTCAGAAATATATCAGGTAATAGATGGAAGAAAAATTATAACTAGTCTGTGTTGCAAAGTCTAACTTGGGTGAAACTGAAAAGCAATACAATTTGCAGATGTCCTGGTGTTTCTTTAAGTTATGGAAATTCTTGTGTGCCTAAAAAATTCAGTAATATCCGGAAATCAAATTCATCTTTAAAATAAACTGTCCTCATTCTGGCTACTGAGGTGAATGTTCTCTTGAACTCCTCAGGTCCTAGAGCTCAACATGATTTCTAGCATACAATGAATGCTCAATAACGAGATTTCATGATAGCACAACTTTAAAAAGAGCTTCAAAATCCTATGACAACTGAGTAAGATAGATTTTACAGTCACCCATTTAAAACTGATTCAGTTTAAAATTTAGTGTTTCTCAGGGGGGTCCCCTCAATAACACTGCATGTCTGTGGCACTAGATTTTCTTTAAACATGGAAGTCTCCTAAAGATTCAGGAGTTTTTGTTACAGGTCCAACTTGTTGGGGTTTCATAGTGTGGCCTTAGAAACACAAGAAGGGAAGGCCATTAGGGATGAAAACTGATTTAAGTATAGAAGTGTGAGATATTCCTGAAGTTTACACAATGTATTGGGGTCTCACATAATAAAAAATATGTTCATTGAGCAATCAGTAATTCTTCAAATCAATAGACATCAATGATCCACCATATGCTTGATGAGGTACATGAGAGTCAATTGCTTAATCTCAATGACCTCAACTTGTGAAGGAAAGTTTTCCCCAAGAACTCATGGACCACCCTGTGTTCTGTGAAATGCTTGTATTGACACTGGGCCATTTCTGCTATTGCCGATATTTCTGGGTTGAAGGAGGAGAGAATAGTACAGAATCTCCTCCAATTGAACGAGTCTTCTGAGTCTAGCAGAGAGCATCTCAGGTGTCTGAACTCTCCAGACCACATAGTACTGTGGTATTAAAACAAAGAAAGGTACCTCTGAGCATTGAAATGATTAATCTGTGGTAAGAAGACCTTGGACAGATCCTCACAGGTGAACTGAAACCTTCAAAATTGGTGCATTGTTGTCACCCTGGTAATTTATACTAAACATTAGGAGACAAGTACGTATCCCATCACAATCTCCCCCCAAGTGTGTATTACTCACAATTCATCATCCTGCTCTTTCCCATAACTTTCTTTTCCATAAACTTCATTTTGTTTTCTGCTCGCTAGGATAATGGACACCACCAAAGCTGGCAGACCTGTTATAAAAAGACCATCACATTGAGAGAGCTCCTGAAGACTCTGGGACTGCCTCGTGAGACTGATATTCTTAAGTAAATGAGAAAAAGAAAACCCCCTACAACAGAGATTCAATTTTCTTAGAGTGACTAGGTTGGTTGGTTAAAACCAAGAGCAAAATTCCCTCCTTAATGTGGAACATAACACTCTAAGTGACAATAGTTACGATTTACTCTTGAATGATAAGATATTTGAGTGTTCTTTTGGGTCTAGTGGTACTCACTGGAGATCTAGACCCTGATTCTATGTAATGCAGCACCAGCCAGGATGGCTGTGTAAATGATGCTACATTGGGACACCAGAGTTCAGAAAGATAAGATGACTGCAGCTGCTTTTACTCTTTTTATATGAAGCAAAGACTTTAGGAAAAGCAGATGATGGGGAATGTACTGTGTATGTTTATCTTATTGATTGTTAAATAAAATACTGTTTGGCCAATGAGACAGGAAGTTAGATAGGACTAGAAGTCAAAGATAAGCAGCAAGTGTATGATGGCTTTTCTTTTGTCCTCGGAGACTCAGTAACACTCCTGCATCTACTTCCTTGAGCCATCCATGCCTCCTCAGTTCCTCAAGAGATCCTTGGGTTTTCTTATGGCAGGATGTGGAAAACTAAGGGATGGCTCAGCCTTGACTATTGCCATCTGAAAAAGATATGTTATTGGGATTCAAGATGCCTAGCTTGACACAAAACCCAGATTAAAAAAAAAAATCATTCAATAGAAAGATTCTGAGCAGGCTAATATGGATGGCCTTTGGATATCTGACCAAGGATCCATGGTAAAAAGCTAAAGGCATGTGAAAATAATACTCTTTTTTTATGGCTTCGACAACCTGGATGAGTAGAGGTAGGCGTTTAGCTAGCTACTATATTTGGAATCATAATGTGCTGTCAGTTGCATCTTTAGCCCTAGGTTGGCACTGGCCTCAGGAAATGAGTTTGTGGTGACTTGATGAGTCAGGGGCTAAGCCTTTTCACTTTACTCCTGAATTTAGTTGAGTACTGGGAGAGGTTCACCAACACACAGTGCTGGGGAACTGAGGGCGTCTCTTCCTTGGGATTGTTTTATCTTATGCATGCTGTGAATCACCATACTTCTATGGGCCTTACAGTATGATACACAAGGAAGGATGTCTGGGGGAGGCTTACCCCAGCCAATGATGCAGAACTTTAGAATATACCGGTGGATGTACGTGTTAAATACTTTCACAAGAGCAATGTACATGTGGATGGCTTCCAGCCCCATCCAGGTGAAGGTAGCCAGGAGGAAGAAGTGCAACAGGGCAGCCACAGCCGTACAGAGGCCAGCCACATCAAAGGAAGTGATCCAGCCATCCAGGAGGAAGATGAGATTCAGGAAGAGCAGGGCTGAACTCAGGTTCATCAGGATTTTAGAGGGATAATCCCTACGCAGCTTCCTAAAGATGAAGAAGAAAAATGTATGAAAGGAGTAACACTGCACACCAATGTTTTAAAAACAAGAGTCTGTTCCTGTTTCCCACCATTCTTGGCAGTAGGCAACTCCATATACAAGATATGGTCCCACCCCCCGGGAGGAGTGAAGATATTTATGCATATTTGCCAGGTTCCAAAGAAATTTTTAATGTGATTTTCATTTCAAAACTGTTTCCAATATCCCTAACTTGTTTATACAGAGTTTATATTTATTTACTTGTCTATTTTTGAGACAGGGTCTTCTACTGCAGCTCACAGTGCCTTGTAATCTACTATGCAACCCAGGCTGTCCTCTACCTCATGGAAATGCCCCTGCTTGAGCTTTTTGAATGCTGGGATTAAAGCCATAAGCCACTATGCTCACATTTTGTATTTAATTTAGGAATTTTTCCGGTTATAAGAATTAAATATTTAATCAACCAAATTTATGTGCTTGCTTGTGTGTGTTTGTGTGTGTGTGTGTGTGTGTGTGTGTGTGTGTGTGTGTGTGTGTGTGTGTGTGTACCTTCATGTGGATGCCAGAAAAACCCATAAAAGGGCATTAAAGTCTAAAGACCCCGGAACTAAAGTTACAGATGGCCATGAGTTGCCTGATGCGAGTGATGGGATCCAAACTCAGGTCCTTCTGCCAGAGTAGCCAGTGATCTTAGTTGCTGGGCCATTCCTCTAGACCTGACATTTTTATTTAAAAAGTAATTTCCCACAAATTGTTTAATGTTCTTGATTTTTAATGAGTCAGAGATCCCTTTCAAAAAATTTCCTGTCTCAAGAATGCTTGTATATAATTCATGAAGTAAATATCTTTACCTTTAACAATGTAGTAAGTATTTTATGTCATTTTAATTTACATAAGTGTTAATACTCTCTAACAGGCTTGAATCCACTTTACAAATAGAGATATAGTAGTTGTAAACTAAAATTCTATACCTGGAAAATTCATGGTGCATGATCTTATGGGAAAGATGAGGATCAAAGGCAAGACAGCAAAATGACTCATAAACTGTGGAATTGTGTTTTAAAGCTGATGTAATTTTCATGTTCACATTTACAATTGTTAACACCAGGCTTCACAGATGGAAATATACTTACTCAAAAGCAACATATGTTAGGAGAGTTGCAGCCGAGAAAATAGCAGATATTCCACACCCAATATAGGTGATGAAAGTGAGGACCTTTGTGTTTCTTCCATCTATCTGTGAGGCACTTCTTGGAAGATCCTAACAAAACATGCAATTCAGCTGTATTATTCCTCATCCATGACAGTGATGCTTTATGTCATTAGAAAGTTCACAGTTCACACTAGAGCGGTTCAATCACAGGGCTTAGAAATAACAATGCTCTCCAACACTGACATAGCCACTTGCTGCACTCTTGTGAACCAAACCATGAAAGAAAAATGAAGCATTATTACAGAAGTAGGCGCACACTGCTTTAAATCAGTACCTCCTTGGACACTAGTGTAAGCCAGAGAGTGAAACCACAGGCATCCCCCACAGAAATGGTGGAGGATACAATCACACCTGTTTCTGCAAGGATAGGGGCATGAGTATGAATGGAGGCTACTATGCAAACATGGCCAATCCCCTAAGCCCCTGCTAGGTGAGAGATGCTCAGCTATGAAAAGCATTCCCCTGCTGTGACAGTCCAGGAGTCCCTCAAAACACTAAGAAGACATGTGCCCATGGCACAGAGGATAGGGTTCAGTGAGTGCCACTAGAGTCCAGACAGGTGCCTATATGGTACACTCACTGAAGGATGAACTAGAATAGAGAAATTAGGATCTCTGAAAGATCAGCAAGGATGATGAACTCGTCAAAGTACTGTTTCCACCTAGGTGACACAAATGACTGGTCACTAAATAAAATAAAGAAGTAATCTTACACGCCGATTGCAATTCTCACAGAATTCTCATATCATTTGGTGCCTTCTGAGAATGATCACATGACAATTGTATCCTTCTAAGCCAGCCAACATGAAGATAGAAGAATGTAAAATAATCTGAAAGTCACTTTTATTCCAGAGAAATGTAGAAAAGGACATTAAACATGTTCCACAATTATAGAATAAAAGATATAAGTTTATGTGTCATGGGAAGATTTAAAGTATCTTATACAAGTGAACAAAGAACTTGTAAATCTAGAAGAAAAAACTATGACTCGAGTGTTGGTGGTCTGGAAGCACCAAAACGATGCAGGCACATTGCCAGAAAGGATGAATTTTGGAAAGTTTTTCTTCCAGCAGTTCATAATCTTACAAAAGAAGCCAAAAAGGAAAGTGGGGAAATTCACTAATAAGTAAATCTCCATACATGCAAACTTAACTTTTTACTCAGACAGCAACAGAAAACACAACATACATTTATAAACCCACAATAAAATGTAAATAACATACAGTAAAACTGGTTATCAGAGGAACGTGCAGGTAAAATCTGGCTGCATTTAAATCAACTTTAAGAAGTCAATTTTCTTACTAGCACCTAGTTGTCTAGAAATAAAAGTCACAATCATTTTCAAATATATATGCACATTTTTGAAATAATTAAGCTAAAGCTCATATAGCCAAATGACTGATTATACCTTTAATCACCTTTAAAGAAAAGAAAAGATGGGAGGAAATATGAATTTCTGTTTAAAATGCATAGTGAAAACACAGTATGGTTTAGTTGTTCATTTTAATCCCCTGAAGAAAAAATATATTTTGAGAGCACTAAAGTTACTTTCTATGATTTGTGACTTTTGTCAGCCTTGCTCTTCTTGCCCAGAACATTTGTATCCTAGGTTGTCAGGAAATTTACAACTTGCAGAGTTGTGAATTCATATGACAATGGTCATTTGCACAGGCCAAGTAGTTCATCTGCCAAATACTGCAGTCTACAGTTGCTCACTGCTTCCTCCCAGACCCCACAGGAGGAAGGCCATATGATTAAAGGGAGGAGATGAATACAACCTCATGTCTGTGATTCCAACTGGAAAAAGTGTATCACTTCAATTCCCATTACTCTAATCTTCTATGAAAAAGGAGTAGTGGTTGATCCCTTCGTAGAACCCCTGTCAAAACAATGGCTATGATACAGTCCAGTTGTTCTCCATACTGGATAGGTGCTTACACAAGTGTACCAGATCAATGGTACTGACCGTGGGTGAGTTCCAACACACCCGTGGGAATAAGGTGCATCTTGAAAATTGAATGCAATAAAATGAAACACTGATTTGCTCTAAATTTTTACAAAAACTCTTGAGTATGCTGGCTAGATAGATTTCTTTTTAAGGACAAGAGAAAGGAAGAATAGAACGAGTTACATCAAAAGCTCAAGGTGAGAGAAACCTCCAGGGATCATCTTTCTAGCAGGACTAAGTTACTGACTCAAACTACTTACTAGCTGTCTTAACAGACTATCTTCTTCAGGGCAGAAATTAGTTAGCACAAGACGCAATATCAGCTTGCAGGCAATCATAATAAATAGCGCGTCAGGAAGAAAACTCTTCACCAGACTATTCATATTGTGTTCTATGACAGCAACACCCAATACTTTTTCCTTTTGTCTCTGTCCACTAACTCTTTCTCCCTTAAACTAAAGGGGGTTCGTGAGGATTTCTTTTTGGTTCTGGAATTACTTCTCATCACTGTGATCACTACAATTGAAATCAGGTAGATTTCTATGATGCTGTCTTTTGATGTAAACACATGACTTCTGTTAACTGGATGCTTCTTTAAGATTTAGGGTACAGACGTGCATGACTAGGAAACAATTTCTAAGATATATAATCTAAAAATGCCGGCTCACACAAAAGAAGTGTGCCCTCTATAATTACAATGTGTCAAAACGAGCCAAGGAACTCCCCTTACCATCAGGACTCCAAAGTGAGTGAAGTGGTTACACAGGCAGATGGTCTCACCAGCATCCGAATCAGAGCTTGCGACACATCCTGAGGTGTTCCATCCACCAAAACTTTCTGCAGGAAGAAATAATGAGTGAAGAATGGTAGCAGCTGTGTCCTCTGTAAGGGACAAGAGCCCTCCTGCCTCAAGGAGCTGATCTGTATGTAATATGGGCATCGTTCTTGTAGCACTCAAGATGTAGAATGATGTAGATTCCTGGAATCTTTGAAAGTCATCTCAGAATTACTCAGGGAGTGGTTTCAAACTGTGTTCCATGGAAATATCTCAGGCTTTTTGAAGATGTTCACATTGAATTTTTAACAAAGTTTGAAATCAACTTCCATGAAAACTAAGATTCCTTTTCAAATATCATGTGCTAATGAGAACTCTGAAGACCAACACATTTTTGCTGTCTGGAATCGGACTAACTTTTTGTGAAGATATAAGAGGAAAGGAGGACAGCTTTCTTAGAATATTCCGTGATGTGCACAGTGATTATCATTATGAAGATAGGGACAAATGGCTTGAACACACCCTACCAGATTTTTTTGCCATTAGATTTGTCCATTTGTTTAAATAGTTTATGCATAGGATAATACTTTTAACCAAGTACACAAGTTAACCAAGATCTCAAAAAGTGTGCAACTAAAACACAGCAATGAAACTGTCTGTAATAAAAAATTGACAAAAAGAGACTTGGGGGAACCACTGGACTGTATATCTCATTGGCAAAGTAGCCGTTATGGCACCAGAATGGACTTAGGAGCAACATGGCATTAGGAATTCATGGGGAAGATGACCCTCAGGGATGAACACACGAGGTTTCCTTTTGCACATCCCCTTACTGATTGTAACATTCTCTGCCTGGTGATTTGTTGATTCCTTCTATGTTCCTTCCTGTCTTGATTGCTCAATATCATCTTAGAGGTCATTTTCCCCCCAAGTAATCTATGTTCTTTATAATCGCTCCTATGTTTATCTTCCCTCAGTAGGCTCTTTCACTATCTCATATTTTTTATGCCTTGTGGATGTTAAATAATCTCATCAGATATATAATGAGATGAGCTTGAGCCTATGTTCAACGGAAAATGGCTGAAATAGAAATATATGCCACATTGCACATACACCTGAAATAAAAGTGGTCCATTCATTCAAACTGTGAGTTAAATACATTTATCTATTGCAGTGACAAAAGTTATTTTAAAAGTGAGAATTGATTTCCCAAGCTTTCTAAACTATAGTTTGAAGCTCAGCTACCCTTAAAATGTGGTTGGAGGTGAAATGGGATAGGGTCACTGGGAATGCTTAACAACACTTGAAATTCTATGAATCTATATTAAGTCCCCCAGTTTTTTAAAACTTACTATTTTTGTTCATATCCCAGAAGGCACAGATGGGACGATGCACTTCCTGTATTAATATAAGAATAAACATGCAAAGTTGTATTTTAAACTGTTTAAAAGTCACAACTGAAATGCAATGTCAAGGACATGAAAATGTCAAGGACTTCACTAAGATACTGATCAGTACCAGACATGGCAGCACCGCCTGAGGAGATCAGTAACCTGGATAGACCTTCTCTCCTAGAGAGGTCAAATCAAAATCAAGTAGGACCTCCAAGAAGAATTCCACTCACTTTTCTGCAGGACACTCACTCTCTGTTCCATTGTAAAATACTGAATCAACTATTCTTCTTCATGTCTAGCAAAGATTTTTATAACTTAATGTTCATAGCATCTTCAAAACTCTCCCATATGCCTAAAATCAGGGCCTCAAGAGGCAGTTGTATGCCTGCAGCTGGGTTTCATTATTCACAAAAAATAGCCAGAAAATAGAAGCAACTCAAGTGAACATCGATGGATGAATGGAGAATATCTGTTATGCTCCCACAATGGACTATCAGTCAGTCTTTTAAGGAAGACACACCAGGAATTTGCTACAACACAGATGGATCCTGGAGGCTTTATGTTAAGTAAAGTAAGTCACTTCTGCAGGACGATTACTGTCCGGTTCTCTGAGGTGATTGTCAGAATCAGATTAGTACTGCAGGAGCATGGAATGAATAGAGGTTGCTAGAGATTTCTGGAAGGTAAGAACAGGGAATTAATATTTAATGGGGGCAGAATTTCAATAGGGAAAGATTTTAAAAGCAACTAGTGATGGCATATCTATTGACAAAAATGCAACTGAACTGTATATCTAAAAAATGGTAAGTTCTAGTAAGTGGGTTTCACCATGGGCCATAAACCAAAGTCCTCCTTTACGAATATCAAAGCAAATGAGACCAAAGATGAGTGAGGAGGTCTCTGAGGGTTCATCACAATGGTGGGTAGATTCTTCAGTGTTTCAACTCCAGTCCTCAGGCCTTATCAGCCTGCTCACTTCTTGCCTTGCTATTGTGAGACCATAACCCAGAAACTCTACAAAAGTGAAAAAAAAACTTGTTTGTGAGCTGCAGGGGAGAGTATGGAGTCCCATCTCCTTGCATCACACAATTGGATGGCAGAGAGGGTCCTGAGATAAGAATGCTAACACTTGGCATTTCTTAAGTCACTGCACATCTCCCAAAGAACAAGTGCACTCACTGTTGCCCCTTTGAGCTTTCTCAGGTGCAATTGTCTTTGACTTTAAAATCACAAAGAGACAGTCACAACCCCTGATCAAAACTTGTGCCTGCATCCCTTTATTTGAGGATGTTCAAGTCCTATCTCAAGAACAGTAGCTCTGCTGGGTGGTGGTGGTGCATACCTTTAATCCCAGCACTTGGGAGGCAGAGGCAGGTGGATCTCTTTGAGTTAAAGGCCATCCTAGTCTACAAAGCTATACAGAAAAACCCTGTCTCGAAAACAAACAAAAAAGAACAGCATCCCACTTGGTCACTTCCATTCTCTTATTGGGTACCAGGTAAGATATACTCATTGGTGGCTGCTGCCAATCATGGTGCCTGTATATTGCCCTTAGCCTGATCAGCACATCTCCCTTCTAGAGGATGGATGTTGCCCCCTCATAAAATGGGTTAGTTGCTCTTTATTTTGTGCAGTTCCCCAACCTAGTGAGCTACAAGCCATAAGGTCACAGAGTGATTATATACCTATCATACCATGAGATAATTCAGAAGAATTAAGGATTCTTCTGATGGATAAACCAATACAAAAGTTATATTTGGTATTATATTCTTGTGAATGAATTGGTTGTTTCTTGCTGTAGATTGTTCCTGTAGCTTATTCCTTTCTGCAACAAATTTGGAATTTACTGCCCACAGTTCAGCACTTTCTGACATTTACTGGGCACAATTTCTCCCCTGCATTTGGAGTTTACTGATTACACTCCCTGGATATGTGTAAAATCTGTTCTCCATTAACAGGTCCTAGTTTAATGATTTCATTCCTTAGCTATGTTTGAGACCTATTTCCCACTGTCAGGTCATTGTTCCCCTCTCCTGTGTAATTGCAGAGGTCTGCCTTCCTGCAATTATCCTTATTGACAGGCATTCGGTCAGTGTTTAGGGCCCAGGCAAAACATCCCATCTAAGACATTCCCAGATATTGAAGGACATAGAATTACTACACATCCAAAGTTGTTGGTTCATAGCTACCTAGATGGATAGAAAAAAAATAAGAATGCCCTGGTTTTACCTCACTGACAGTTAGAAAAGCAATAACCTAAGCTAACCTGCACTAAAATATTCTCAAACTTCTTGTTATTATTAACTCAAGATTTTAGCTCAGAGATTCACTGCTTGTGTTTCCCTGAGAGGATAATGACAAAGGTAATCAGCCCATTTGCTTATCCTCGGGGAAAAGCAAACATTCTTGAAGGCCTGTGCTTCCATTGAGGCCAGGGCACTGGAAGGCACCAGGTTTTGCTTCTTGTGCAAATTAAAATTAGACCCTCTCTTTGACCTACAGCCCTAAGAAACTGATGCTAAAAATTTCTCCTAGCAGTTTTAGTTTATTGCTTTGTGTATAAATCTTATCTTGCCGACCCCAAGAAACTCAAGCCTCACACACACACACACACACACACACACACACACGCTCCCGGATATATATATATATCCCTCCACGAACTGGCCGGGAGAGGTGAGAGATGGAAAGAGAGAGCAAAAGAATAAAGGAACATACATGCAGGGGAGCAATTGTGTGTGAGTCAATTCCTTTTTTCCCTCAAATTTTAGTTCCTTAACTTATTTGTAGTTCCCTTTTTTGAACCCTGAGTGAAAATTTTAGAAGCTGGTCTTCTAAAGTTTTCGATACTGGTGTGCACTCTTCAAGCAGCATCTGTGGCATTTTCTTACCTGAGTTCTGGTATGTTTGATTTTGATTTGAACTGGATCCCTCAGATTCTGGATAGTAATGTTTCCAATGCTACATGCCATCACATAACTCACTAGGATTTTTCTTTGCGATCCAACATCCTTTTAAAGAAATGAACAGATCGCGTGCGTTAGTCCCAAGTACACACTTTCCTGCTCCAAAGTAAGCAAACTGTCAGCAACTTTTACACTTAAGATCTTCAATTCTAGAATATCCTGTTTATAACTTCCAATCACTGGCTTTCCTGAAGGGTCTATGCGATTTCCCTTATTACAATAAATACATTGCAGAGACAGCACGAACCAGGGTTATAAGGGAATGTTCATACTCCATTCTCCATCACTGTGACTGATGTCAGCCAATTGACAGCTGAAATGGTATGAACTCATAAATCATAAAAACTCATAAAAAGCTCTGAAACAATTAGATCATTTCCCAACCCTAGAAAACAGATGAAGTTATTTATGGTGTAAGAATTAAGAAGCAATTCATCATTCATGCAAACAGCCTGACATGTTTACCAGCTTATACTAACTGTAATTCTATTAGATTGAAGTCCCACCCAGAACTTCTGCCTTCTATTCTTTCGGACTCAACAGCAGTTGCAGACTTCACACAGAAATAAGACCAGAGGTGTCACTCATTCTGTGCTGACCAATGAGTTTGAGCACCAGCCCGCCTTTCTAACAACTCTGCCTTTCTCTTCCATTTGGGGTTCTTGTCAAACCATGAATTTCTCTATACTGAAGTTTATAAGCCAGTTGTATTAAAATTATTGCAGTATCTCTTAAGTTCCATATATAACTCTAAAATATGGCATTTGGCTAATTTTTTTTTATGTTTGTTACTACCAACACAGTTGACTTGTGTTGGGTATAACCATCACTTACTGCAAATGCTCCTGTCTTTTCTGTGGGGACAATACCACAGAATCTTTACTGGTTTTTGTTGTTGTACTTTTTTTTTTTTTTTTACTTTTCTGTAAGTTGACTTTAAAACTCCAAAACTGTATTACTGTAGAAGCTTACAATATACACATATATGAAAAGAACCTAAATGGAGCTACAAAATAATCAGAGAGATAAAACTCCAATTAGACATTTTATGCCACCAAGAAAGAGCCTCCAGTGCCAGGAACTGAGTCATTAGCCAAAGGTGTCCCATGGAAACTCCAAGCATCATAGGCTATGGTCAAGTCTACTGATTGCTCTTCAAAAAGTGATGGTAAAGGCCCTGTTGCTGAAGACAACACACATCTCATAAAGCACAGAGAAGTCAAGCTATTTCCTAACTCATAGTTTGTATGAAGGACTCAGGTCCATTTATATTACATATGGATATTTTACGAAGCCTGTTCCTAATGCATTTGTAGATAACATTTTTAAGTTTTGAAACTGCAGGTCACCATATTCATCCTCTTTGTCATCCATCCATGTATCTATCTATCTATCTATCTATCTATCTATCTATCTATCTATCTATCTATCTATCATCTAGGTATCATCTATCTACCTATATCTATTTCTCATATATCTATCATCTATCATTTATCTGTTTATTATCTATCTATGTATATATCATCTATCTCTTTGATTCTATTGCTATCTTTTTATCTTTCTCCCCCTTCTTCTCTTTTCTGCTGTCTCCCAAGTGCTGGGATTACAGGAGGCTCAGCAATTTTCTTCTCCTATAACTGAGTGATTCATAGGGTGACTGTATGAGAAACATCCCTATGGGCCTGAGACTCAAAATGATCTCCTGCACAAGATACACAGCTAGAAAAACAGTGCTATCCTGAGTTTAACTGGTAAGTCTTCTTCTGAGGAAAGGGTCTAGCAAATGCTCTAGATGGGGCTGTCCTCATCAAGGCAGCCAAGGGTCACTCGTGTTTTCTGGCAGTGGATCGTCTAGTATCTGAGCTGCTGCCAATAAAAATGATAATATGTGCTCAGCACAATGCCACCCTACTCTGCGGATATGAGAATGCCAAAGGTCATTTGAAATACTAATGGGAAAAATGATTAAAGCCAAGAATGCCGCTCATTATGTAAAAGGTGCTTCCTGCTGAGTTAAAAAAAAAATCCTTTCCTCTGGTGTACAAATGCTTTAACTCTAGAGGTCTTGGGGGCTGGAGAACAAAAGGATTAACAAATAATAAATAGTAGCATCATAACTAACTCAATTTCTCATTATGTAACACAAGTCTTATCTTGATATTTGTTTTAAAAGTCAAGTAAGTAAATACTGTTAAAAGAGATATTATTTGAAATAAAATATCTGAACATTTACATTGTTTTTTTAATTTTGAAAATATAGTAGATTCATTTTTTTATGCACCTGCTGGTGTATTTCAAAGGAATCAACATTTTTTAGCCTTTGAGCAAAGATCCTTCATTAGAACTGGAAAACAAATTGATGTGTTCTCACCTGGAAAAGTCCAGTTTTGTTGAAGAAGGTAAACTGTGCTCTTCTGACTAATACAGAGTCTTCTTGACTTAAATTCTCCAACAAGTTTGGGGGTAAAATCACAGATGCCAATGGATCTGTCTGTCCATTCTCAAAGTCCATCTGCCACACACAAACATGTTAGCAAAAAAATCATCATGAGGACAATGGTAAGACAGTCCTTAGGCTGGGTTAGATGACAGAACATCTGGAAGGACCACATTATCCAGAACCAGGGTTGCCCTTGACCTCTGAAGAAGTCTGGAATTCTGGGTTAAGTCCCTCGCCATCAGGCAGAGATTGCATTAGGGGTTCTCATTAGAATACCTTGCTAATAAAGCACATGGACAATTCTAGATACTAATTAATATTTTCAGTTGTGAGGGTGGGATTTAGAGGTGTCAGATTTTGATGTTTTCTCCATACACTTCATGAGAAAGCAGTGACTATGGGCATAGACTAACTTGTTTAACAGCAGAAGTTAGTTACTTCTGCAAAGCTATTTTTTTTTTTTACATCATAGCTTTCATTTGAAATGAGACAGGCAGAGTGACACACTTCGAATGGAGGAACAGCTCAGCTTTGATTGACAACTCTCAGGTTGCTTTATGGCCTACAGACTGAAAAAACAGCCAGCACTATGAACACCCTCAGATACCGTCTTTTCTTTAAACTATAACTCAGGCCATAGAGATTGCCTGTACTTAGTATGAGCCTGGGACCAATGGAGTTTGCGCTATTTAAGTATGAAGTCATTAATGCCCCCACCACAGTCCCTAATTCAAAGAGAACAAAAGTCTTATTTGTATCTTAAGGCTGCACCTTTTCTATGTTCAATGCGATCTATCTTGAGAGTGAATGATAATACTAAGATCATGATAATGATAATAATAATAAAACTATGTTCCATGGATACTTTCCCAAGTCAGGAATGGTGCTGTATTCACTGTGTTTGCTCTGCTTGCTAGCAGTGCCAGGGGCATAGTAGAAACTTGAAGATTATTGGATGAATTGTGACATTAACATATCCAAGAGGGTTAGTAGAGTCCCAGATTACTTGTCCAGCCTCATCTGCTGCCTGACACTGCCAAGCCTCTACACTGTGAATTTGCATCACATGATCCTCAAATCAGCAGCATCAGCAACATCTGAGCACTTGATTAACCTGGACATGACAGGGCCCTGTACAGAACCATCATCTGAGAGGCTCTGACATCAAGGCCCAGGATTGTTCTGAACACGTCTTCCCTGGGACACTGGAGTCCATTTTTAGAAGCAGTAGCAAGGAGACAGCTTCTCTCTTGTCTCTTCCCACCTGAAGTTCTTTAGTAAGACTTTTCTTTCTTTATACTGGTTCCCAAACCATACTTCCAATATGGTCTCTGTCCATGTGTCAACATTTCACTTTATCTTCCCCTCCTTTAGAAGGTACCATTCATGGTGTGGGCTATGTATCATATGCTCTCGGTACTTCTACTTTTCTTCTGGATGCTGATATCATTTTAGCCAATGTTCAGATCTGTCTGCCAACTCTTGGATCAAGACTTCCTTGAGGTATCTAATATTAAAGAACCAGTAAGTTTGTTCTCTGTATCATTAGTTAGTTAAAGTGAAGACAAACAGGGGTTTGTTACCTGGAAATAGGACTCGTTATTGTTTGGAAGGCCAATGCTAAAATTTGAAGGTGCATCCGTCCCTGGCATCAGGGATGAAACTCCAAGAGCCAAATTCTGTGTCGCAATATTCACATGTGGTGTGCTATTCAGGTCTATTTTAAAGGCTAGCTCATCAATTGTTTTTAAAGCTCTAAAGAAATGAAAATGGCATCACTGTTAATTACACTGTGTTTTAGGTATTTGCCCCATAACAGATTAATAAATTATCTTTAGTTCTCTGATCTTAGAACACACAGCCATAAAACCATCCCAGTGCTATCTGCTAAAACACAGAATCCCAATAATTGATTCTGGGTACACAAGACATGTACCCTCTTAAGCAAAATCAGCAACTAAAATCATCAGAAGTTTTGTTTTCCACTAATATTGTTTGAGAAGCCAGAAGATACTGTAAAAGTGTTTGCAGTTAATGTGACAGAGATAAAATAACCTAAAGAGTATGTTTAAGAAATACATTTTTTCAAAGAAATATTATTTAAATAAAGGAAATAGAAGAAATTAAAGGCCCTACTATCAAGGGGAAATATAAAATATAATGTAGTTCTACCTACCCTAAGCGTTTTGTTTTCTTTTTAGAGACAGGGTCTTTCTGTATAACTTTGGAGCCTATCCTAGAACTCGCTGTGTAGACCAGGCTGACTTGGTCTCAGAGATCTGTCTGCCTCTGCCCCCTTCCCAGAGTACTAGGATTAAAGGTGTGTCCCTCCACTCCCAACTGGCATTTTCATTTTATAAATTCACATAATTGCAATAATGTATAGAACTTTGTGTAGACTGACAAGTGACTAAGAAATACCTTGGCTAACCAAAGTTTTAGAATAAAAAATATATTGTGACGTACCCGGGTATGCTTTAGTTGGGTTTGGGTATTTATAGACACAGCTGGATGAAAACTGTAATCATTTTGTAAACTATACTTTTGAAATAATTAGAGAGCTTTAAAGTTGACTTTGTCAGTGACCTTGGGAAATACCTATGCATCTTCTAGAGTTATGAATCATGGAGTCTGGGTACAAGGTATTCAGAGAGGGAGCAGTGCTCTCACAACACATGGGTGCAGTTTAAGTCTCAGTTATACTTACTCAGAAGACGACTCAAGCAAATCACTATCCGAACTGCTTAAGATGTTAGAAAATATATTCATGAGAGTGGAGCCGAGCGCTATATCAATATTTTCTTCTTGGTTTACAATCCTTTTGACCTGTTCTACAATGCTGTTAATATTGGCTGAGGTTAGGTTCTGCCCATCACTAGTTAAGTCTAATATTTCATTGGCCACTTCATTTGATTGTCCTAGAAGGAGGGAAAGAAAAACATAAAGTTTGCCTGGATGTTTTGGATATTTCTAGGGACAGACAGTGTGAATAGTTTACTATACATCTGCAAGAAATAGGGTTCCCATGCAAACCCCACCCCCACCTTTATAAGGTAACGTTTCTTTACACACAATGACAAATTTCTTAAGTATGATACAAGTGATTCAGAGACCAGTGTTCCCTCGAAATCACTAAGTACATGTTTCCTACTTTAAAATAAAGCAGAAATATGAAAAAATTGATAGAAATAGCAATTTGCCCATTACTTTTAAAACCTCTGTATAATTTTCTTACCATTTTCATTTTAAAGAATATGTTTGTGAATATGACAGAAATTTTAAATGCAGAAGAGTACATTTTCTACCTAAAGTATGTGAGATTCATTTGCCTGAGTTTTAATATTATAATAATATCACACAACAGACCATAACCCCTGCAGAGAATGAAAACCTTGATGATGATGAGGTCGTTTCACTTTGTCTTTGGGAATGGAAGACAAATTTCACTCACTTGAACAGTTGGAGGTATCAATGGGGCCCCAGAAGGTCGATGTTGCATTAGAAAGGCTGCAATAATTACCAGACAACACAATGACATTTAAGTTTATGGTACCAATGAAATTACAAGGAACAAAAGCAATTCATAAGTTTCAGGATTTGCTTTGATATCCTGCTAGATACCCTTTTAAAAGAATAATGAACATGGTGATGAAAATCCTTATTGGAAAACCAGCCAGCAGCTAACCCTCTTGAAGGGACGTACCAGCTACACCCTGCATCCTGCCCTTGTGTACACTGTCAAGTGCCACTTTAAGGACTTTACTGGAAAACTCACATTTTGATTTCACATACCCCTGAAAAGCAGATTTCAATCCAAGTTTATGAAAGAGGAAATGCATTTTAGAGAAGCCAAGGAATTTTCCCAAGAACTTGAGCCAGGAAGAGGTAGGGCCACATTTCAAACTGGAGTCCATAAATCTCGAAGCATTTGTCTTCCCTCCCCACCAAGTGTCAAACTGCCCTTGATGCGGATGGACAACTCACACTTAGGCACTTTCTGTTCCTGAATTCCTTCCCAGAGAACTAACTGGGCCCCAGGCAGAGGGTGGAAAACTCCATATGCAGGGAGCTTTGGCGGAGGCCTTCAACTGTCTCATTAGAGGTTTATTAGACTTGCAGGGAAATCCTGTGTCTTGGCAATCTGTGTCAACAGGCTGCCCAAACTGGATCTGGTCTTTATTCCCCCTTTGCTAATCTCTCTTCCCCAAATGGGTAAGAAGTTATGAGGATTTAGGCACATATACTGAGACCAAGCTGGCCCCAATATCCTTTGCTCTGGAGCCACACCTTGGTTTCCAGCTTCCTCAATCTCCTGGAGAGAGAGTTCTATTAACTCACTGCTCAGAGGGAAACAGCCCTGTGGGTAATATTCTTTCCTCATCTATAACTACCCAACCCATGAGTGTATAATTCCTGTCTGGCTTCTTGAATCATCACAAGGAATGATTACTGCTGTGATGTATGTAGTAAGCTTGGATATGTGGCTTGCAAGTCAAAGAAAGAATTACCATGTCCGTGTCACAAAAAAGCCAGGCTTGTTAGGGCACGGATGTTTGTAGACAGAAGGTGAAGCAGCTGGCCAGCTAAAGCCCTCTGGATCCTCCAAGGCACTACACAGACCTAGGAGAAAATAAAAGTCAACACGAGACAGACTAACCCTTAATTTTCTGAAGTAAAAAGGTGTGGGGTGAAAACCAAGGGCAACCCTGGGAATCCAGTAACTATAGTAGATACTACTGAAATATCAGTGTTTTATATTTAGAATTTTTTTAAATTAGGAAAAAATAAACATATTTCAGATATAAATGATTGTATCTTACAAAGCCATCTTAAAATAAAAGAACATAATGTAACAATAAAATATATATGATCATTCATAAGATATTAGGAAACAAGTTTCATTCAGAGCATAAGCATGATAGGAATTGAGAAAACACATAAAAATTTCAAAATCTGTTTAAAATTCAGGATGAGGGGTGGGTTGGTCAAACCATGCATGAATGGCTTCATTGCTGAGTTGTTAGCACATTTTATGAAACATTTTCTAGATGTTCTCATAGTGTACTCTCTCTACAAGCTTACTGGAAAACAAAAGGAAAGAAAAGAAAAACCAAAACTAGCCCTACCTGTCTTACTTCCTGCTTTCATTCTCCAACTGTTCCACTTTTTGTGCAAAAACACTAGCTAATTGATTGTGATGGCAAAAAAAGATTCAGATTTTATCTTTTGAAAATGTCAGAGTCACAACAAGGTAGCAACAACTACAACAAAACCTTCTAAGTACTGAAAAAGCAGCAAGCTTCTGGTCTTTCTGAGAAGAAGCATGGTAGGCCCCAACTGACAATTCAAATGACTTTTCTAACCTATCCTTTGAATTTGGGAGGTTTTAAGCATTCATTCTCAAATGCCACAGACCTTTATTCATAGAATCACTAGAGAAACAACATAAAATAATAGCAAATAATGAGTATAAATTAAATATCCATGTGTGCACAAAAGGCTGTCTTAAGATTTACCAGCCTTTGAGGGCAGATGGGGTTGGTCCCTCAGGGTTGTGTGGTCAGACCTTGCCTGACAATCGTCACACTGCTTCTTTGTAGAGACTCGTGTGTATGACATGGGAGCTCTGGCTCCTCTCTAGAAGCCCTGCTTGTGAGTAGACAAAAACTTTTACAAAGCCGCAGATGCTGCTGAGTATGAATCTTCACTACTGTGGTCACTGTTTACACTTGTCTGCTGTTTACACTTGTCTCTGAGGGTCTCTCTAACTCTGCATGTTGGCACAGCAGTTAGTGGTGAGCAGGTGCTCAGAGAAATGGGGAATCATCACCCTTGGATCAGGTCTTGGGTGTTTGCATGCTCTGGGGGTGAAGAGCACCCACATTCCCCATTTCAGCTTCCTTAGTGTACTTGAGGCAAAGCGCACTACCTTTCATCCCAATTCCTACTAAAGTCCCTAGTTCAACTCTGACTTTATTCATAGAATAACATCAGAGCAATTACTTGTGTTGTGTATAATTTTCATTAAGATGCATCCATTCAGCAGGGCTGTGATGGCACACACCTCTAATCTCAGCACTCAGGAGGAAGAGACCGGCAGATCTCTTTGAGTTCTAGGCTAGCCTGGTCTACAGAGTGAGTTCCAGGACAGGCTCCAAAGCAACATGGAAACCCTGTCTCGGGAAAAAAAAAAAAAAGATGCATCCATTCATTGATTCATTCAACAAGTACTCAAGTGCTGGGAGCTAAGCATTTAAAAAAAATAAGATGTCATCTCATGCCAAAGATCAAACTACATGAAGAAAATATGCCTACGAATGCAGATAAGTCCAATAGAAGACTATACTCTTCAGGGGTATGTGATGCACAAGGTATCTGAACAACAGGCAAAGGCTCAGCATAAGGCCATGTCAGGAAAGGCCTTAAAGAGGAGGTGGCCTTGCGGCTATCATTAAAGATATGTAGGTGAAGGTGAGTGGGCAGTTATAACAGAGGGTGTCACACATCTAACTATGAAACAGCATGGAAACTTGAGAAAGAACAGGAGTCATGGGAGCTCAGGACAGGAAAGGTATGCTGTTGAGAACGGATTTTCACTTCAAGAAACATGACTTATTCCTGTGCCATCATTAATGTGCAAAGAACACACACTCTTCATGGGTCATTTCATAATATAAATGTATATATGCATTTTCTAATTCTGTAAGTGAAAGCCAGTGATGGTCAGTTATCCCAGTACTTCACTCCTTTTAGGATAAGAAAGGATAAATACAAACTGCTTGCCTCCTTCACTCCCTTAGATTCAGAGGTGTTGAGCTGATTTTTATGCAATGTTACACATTTTTAAAAACTCTGTCATATAACAAATTTCATCACTAAACAAAAGTAGAAAATTCAGGCTGCTGCATGCTTAACTATGAATACATAAATCACACATACTGAACTCACATACCTAGCTGCTTCACATTGACTGTGTACAGTCTCAGGCCATCCTCCAGCGATGCGTTATTTGTTAAAAGCTTCTGTTCGATCACTTCTCCATCGAGGTTGGCATTATTGGTGGCATTGTAGACTAGAAGAGCCCACAGCACCAACCTAGAAAAGGATGTCAGAGAGAACTGTTGTTCCGGGGGGGTTGCTTTCTGACTGGTTGTTTTTGGTTGGGGGAAATAGAACATGGATGCCATGACATGTTGAGACTGAAAAGATCAACCAAGACATCTTGGCCTTTCTCTGTGATGCAAATTACAATGTTCACTCTGTTTCACCTGGAATAGATTTTTATAACATAGTTCTTTAGAATTTTGTCATAGCACCCACTTTTTTCAGAAATATTTATATAGTACCAACAGTTCATATGTTATATATAATATTTATAACATCCACTCGAAAGGGGACATAGTATACAATTAATTCTCTTTTGTTTCTTTATAGGCAGAACTTAAAATTTCAAAGAAAATTGTTGAACTGCATATTGGACTCTTGAAACTGTTGTGTGTTGTTATTTATAAATATGGTGCATGTCCTGCAGATGGAGCCCTTACAAGTACTTTGTATGGTGAAGATCTGTAAAATAAATACTCAGAATATTCCTGATTTGGCTAGTAAAATGGTTTTATAAAGTGTGACCCTGAAAATACCTTTATGGGAAGCAAAGATGTATATTTTTAAAACCCCTGTCAAAACTTATAGCTAAGCCATAATCACAGCTTTAATCAGCAGTAAAAACCTAAAGGCAATTCAGTATTGAGGCAGAGGTTCATAATGCCATTTTGTGAGGCAAAGGAGTTTTTTAGTTTTGCTCCCTTATGTGAGAGTACTGCATTTGTATTTTTCCTCATTCTGAAGAGAAATGAAGAACACAGCACATGTCATGTTATTATCCACATTGCTTGTTATTCGTGTGCCAAAGAGAAGTGGAGGCATGTGACCTCAAAGTAGAGAGTATGGCACATTCTATCGATGAAATTTAGTCAGTAAGAACAGAAGTAAATCAGAAATAGCACATTTGTGGTGCTAAAAAACAAGGAACAAGTTAAGTATTTGTTACTCAAGGTTAGGTGCCATAGCTGGATTTTACCCCCATAGTAGCTAGCCAACTCAAGGACAAAGTGTGCTCTCCTCCTAATTGACTCTGAAAAAAATTTTACCTCTAAAATGATTCGCTGCTTAACACTCATACATACGCCATAATTCAGGATGAGGCAAGTATAGATAGATCCGAACATATAGTGGATGGTGAATCTTTAATCATTTCCTAAATGCATATGATGAGGCGTCCTCTAATTAAATGGCTGGTGGAAGAAAAGCGCAGCCATTCTGGTTCCTGAGAATCCACAGTCACATCCAGGACAACATCAGCACAAAGTATTGTGGGTGTATTCAATACACAAAATCAACCATTCCAGACAGAGCCTGCATTTTCACAAGCCTTATCATTTTTATTTTTCTTTCCCATCTGAAAACAGAAACTACCCTATGGTTCTACAATGGTCAAGATCTATCTCTTGTTGCCATTGGCATTCATCATTGGTTTAAGCCAGCCCTTCTGTGGTTTCAGGTTCCCTGTCTGTCTAGACAGTGGAGTACAACAGCATTATCTAATGCTTAAGCTGCAAAATTGAATTGAAAGGAAGAATTGGGGGGAATGGATTCGAAACTAGCAGACCGTGGCCTGAAGGAAAACTAGGAGAGACGATATAAAACCTTGTCCATGAGTATAAGAGCAGACAGAATAGGTTTTAAAAAGAGGGGGAAGCTATAAAAAAAGAGACAATGCTGATAATTTATATCAAAGGAAAACTAAGTAAGTGGATTTTCCCACAAGTTAGATTGGTTCATTCTTTCTGTACTTTTTTGTGACATTATTCACTGGTTTGACATACCAGGAAATTGAGATTTTATTTATTTAAATGTCTTTCAAGCAAGAGTTTGAGAGATGCTGGAATACACCAACTGTGGCTGATTTTAGTGTTATCAGTAATACAATAACCTCTTGAGTAACCTGATGGGATGCTCAATACTGGTCTCGCTCCAAATTAGCTTTGTCCCAAATGCTAGTTAAAGCACCTACAGAGGATCCTAGCTTCTGCTGGATCCACTGTTGGAGGCTCAATATGATGTAGTAGGAGGTGTGGAAAAGGACCATTTTCTTAGGGAGAGGAGGAAGTCTGGTCACTTACTATCCTGCGGTACATTACTTTGTTTTCAGATCATAAAGGAAAATCAATGGTGTCAGAATAAAAATGTCTCCTAACCAGACAGTGCAATCCCATGTATTGAATTTATATAGAAATGACAAGTTGACAGGTTCAAGACATCTGTTTTTCTAATATTCCAATACTAAATAGAAGGGGGAATTAATAATCAAGTTCTCTGGTCAACTCTCAAATATAATTTTATGTGTATCTTCTCATAGTAGCAATATATCATAGTCTTCATGGCTGAGTTTTTGTTTTTGTTTTTTTAATCTTCAATTAAAATTTGGGGTATGTGTGCGTGTGTGTGTGTGTGTGTGTGTGTGTGTGTGTGTGTGTGTGTGTGTGTGTGTGTGTGTGTGTGTGTGTGTGTGTGTGTTGTGTGTGTGTGTGTGTGTGTGTGTGTGTGTGTGTGTGTGTGTGTGTGTGTGCGCGTGTTCCATAGAGCACCTGTGGGGGTCAAAAGACAACCTGTGTGATTATGTTTTCTCCTTCCACCACATGGGGCTGGGGATCAAACTCAGATCATCAGGCTTGGCAGGAAGTACCTTTACCTAATGAACCATTTTATCATGCAATGGTTACATTTTCATAACATCAGTCAGTAAGTTAAAACCTAGCAAGGTTTCTAAGAACACTTTCACATAATTTGTTACAATTTCATGGAGATATAATATACAATCCTAAGAAAAGTATTCTTTTTTTCACTCAAGGAATTAATGATTTTTCACTTTATAGGAATTTGAGAAGCTGATCTTATATGCCCACTGGTGGGGCATGCTGGGCACAGTCACTAATAACCCATATGCTAAGTCATGATCCTGATACAAATTTAAAGATAGAGACTTCAAAAATAGATGTGATTGTATATACTAAAAATATTTGGCTCATATTGTCTATATTTTATATGCTATCATGCATAATTATGACTTTAAAATAGAACTATTTGGGGGCAGTTCTAGGGCTGGAACCCAGGACCTAGCGCATCCTGGGCAGGTGCTATTGATACACCACTGAGTATTGCCTCTTGCCCTAAAGCTATTCCCTTTGAAGGTCTTTTTGGAATTTTGAAGAGGGGGTGATAGATTTCAAAGACATAGAAATGTTCACCTACCCCTTTTAAGTGCTCTGCCCCTCAAGGGCTTTTCATAGACTTACATTTCAAGCCCACTTTCTCTTTTTCTGCTTTGGACATGAGAAAAAGGTGAAGTGCATTAACACTGAAGAAACAAAGTGAATGTACCAAGCAATTCAAAGGTTTTTCTCTGACCACTGTTTCACTTGTTTAATGAGCAAGGGAAAAATATTACACTTTCCATGTTTCCTTGTTGTTACCTTTTGTCATCATCCATGGTGTCTCTCTTGACTTTAATCCTGTCTTCCCCTGTGATATGATGCAAACTGTAAAGACAGACACATGTATCTGTTATCAAGCTCATCCATTGTGTCCAGTCATAGATAAACATATGTATCCATTATCAATCCCATCCATTGTGTCTAGTCATAGACAAATATATGTATCCAATATCAATCCCATCCATTGTGCCTAGTCATAGACAGACATATGTATCCATTATCAATCCCATCCATTGTGTCCAGTCATAGACAGACATATGTATCCATTATCAGTCCCATCCATTGTGTCCATTCCTCAACAGCAAAACTGGAGAAGGAGGCAGAATAGATGCCCTAATATTGATTTAGTTATACATATAGAACCATACACACTGGTTCTCAGATACAGTCAGTAAAGGAGTAGTAAATTAAGCATTTCTCTTTCTCTGATAATCATTGCATTTACCTTATATTAACCACGTAGACAGTGTAGTTCCAATTCTGGAAGGTTGAATTGAGCTGGAAAACACAATGGAAAAGGTTGAGTTTCAGTAATGTTTGAAAACATTCTTTTCTGAGTCAAGGTTGACTCCCCTCCAAACCATGAGCTGTCATTGGAAAAAAACCTTGAGAAAATTCTGCAGAACCACAGGAGTGAAAGATAAAGGGAGAGTTGCTGGACCAGAGAGCCTAGGATATAGTGAAGGCCATTTCTTTTCATCTGCACATTAATCATTGAAGAGGATACTACATTCCCACCCCAACTCCACCCTCTTATTTATGAAGAAACAGTAGTTTGGAGAGATGAGACAGCATCTTCAGGATCATCTGCTAATCAACAGCAGATCTCACACTGGAACTCAAGCCAGTGTGGTGGGAAACACTGTCATTTCCTGTCTAGCTATAATATACCAGTCTTTCAATAAACACCTTCCTTAGTTTGCATTTAATAAGTACTGAGATTCACTCAAACATGTTTTGTGGTAATTGCCATCTCATAAGAACATCAGTGATAAGAAAAATTATAAGCAGAAAAATGCATCTTTGACAAAGCCCAGTGGTATTGAGATTATACCAATTCCGTGTGGTTAACAGTGGTATGGGTCTCAATATGAACAAATTATCATGGTGCAACCACACAAAATCCTGTTACCTTTAGCTCTTTTCCCAAGGCTTCCTTAGGTCATCTCCCACACACATATTTAGTCTCGTTTTAAACATTGCTAAAATGCAATAGACATTTTAGAAAATATTGGCAAAATAATGATAATTATTTTCTGTGTACTAAGGTTGTGGATGCTTTATCTAAGTTTGGTACCTTGAGCCAAAATCATTTCAGATTTCTGATTTTTTCTGGATTTGGAATATTTGCATAGACTACACTGGTTTATCATCTCTAATTCAAAATACTTGAGAGGTATGCCAGATTTTGAGTTTTCAGGTTAGAGGACTCCAGTAATGGGTGCTGGAGATATAACTCATGCAGGCGGGTTTCAAGCAACTTCTTTGGGAGCTTGCATCACAAAAGGTAGCTAATAAAGCTTAGCCTCTGATGACAATGACATTAGGATGAAAATCACACAGGAAAAGATGTAAATGTAAAATTGTACCATGTTTAATGCAAACTCCCCAGTTAGTGCTCATTTCATGACTGGTAATACTAGCCATGACTTGAGAATGAAAAGAAATAATTTAATAATTAGAAATCATTCTGCCTGTAAAAGCAAATAAAAAGAACACTGTGGAAAGAAAATGGGATGCAAGAAGGCATCCTGTCTCCACAGCTTGTTCGCTATGTGGTCACTGAGCACATATTCCTGTCTCAATCCAAGGAGACTATTAGGCTCAGTTTTGTATCCTGTGTCCAAATACATCTCTCTTCCTCTGTATAAACACAAGAAGTTGTTTCTGTCTAGTCATATACTTTTTTAAGTTTTCAGTTTTGCTTTTAATTATGTGTATGTACATATGTCTGTGTGAAGGGTAAGCACACATGAGTGCAGAGCCCACAAAGACTAGAAGAGGGCATTAGAGTCCCATGGAGTCTGGAGTTGTAGGCAGTTGTGAGCCACCAGATATGGATGCTGGGAACTGAAGTTGGATGGTCTGGAAGAGCAATATGCACTGTTAACCACTGAACCACTTCTCTATCGCCCTATTCACATGTTTATAAAGAGCATTATTTGTGTAGTAATAAGATTTATGGTTTCATTCATTGTCTTTATCATCTGTAAAGCAGTTAAAGTTTTAAAGCAGGAGTCAATGGAATAAGTTCACTTACCCATTCAGCTACCTTGCTCTGCACCTTCACTTCAGGGTGATTAAGGTCATTGTGAATCACAACAGATATTCTATACATTATCCCATCTGCACATTGGAAATAGGATTAATATTTAATTATGTTTTACATTCGGAACAAACAATGCAAATTCATAGTCACATCATTTCACATATGTTTGTAAGACACATAGGCACAGGAAGTTTGGGCCAATTTTGATGTTAAAATTACTCTTGCAACTGCTTAGAAGGAGCTATTCATTAGTTTACTCAGAGATAATTTCATCACTTCTAAATTAATCACTCGGCTATGACCTTTGTAATACGTGTAAGCCAGTTTTTTAGTTCTATCGATTCTGGTGCCTAAAGTTGATAAAGTGATAGTTATTCTGTGTGAAGTTTGATTTTTTTGTTAATAAGAAATTATGCTTTTTTGTTTGTGGTTAAGAACGGTAGTTTGAGAATGTGAAATATTAAGTGATTTGAATCATTAGAAAGATTGATACTGGAAGAGAACAGGCATCCACATGCCCCCTTTCAGGCGAGCCTTTCCTCCCGCCCTGCTTTGCTTCTCCTCAAGGAAGCATGCACTTCTAAGTTGAAGTATTGGATGGGATTTGACCAAATCTTTCCATTTAAATTTCTAAGTATAGCCGATTTATCAAAATAGGGAGGGGAAGACTAATATCCACAGGTAGAATTTTAACAGTTGACTTTATAAAGGAAACTATATTCTGAAAAGAAGTTTTCATTTTTTTCTCTTAGTGGTTCTTTAAAGTAGTTGTCCTTTTTTGTGCTCATGAAAAATGAACTCATCAGAAAGGTTTTGTTGGACTACAGGAGCTAACCGTGTGCCACATGGCATGTGACTCCAAGTAGCAAATGAAAAAAAATCCCCCTTTAAAAGCAAGTTAAAGAGAAAGGGGAAATGCTATCTATTATTGTTAGCCATATTTACCCCATGCTTTTTAGGGTAGTCTTGAGCAAAAAGCATAAAATATCTGGAAATATATAATTAAGCAATGCTGAGGAATACACTCAGTGAAAATTTGGGGGAGGCAGTACAAAACTATATATGAAAGCATATCTCTGGAAAGTCCCAGCTATACCCAAAATGCAAATTCCAATCCTGTAAGTCTTATGTGAAATAGAAATGTCTACCTTATCATATACAAATACGCAAAAATAAATTCTAAGACCGGTGAGCTTAGTTTATACAGACAAGGTTATTTCAATGTCTAAAATTACTTACTTTTAAAAAATGATTTTGAATTTCCTATTTCTTCAAAATATATTGTGAATGGAAACTAATCGGACACATGTAAAAAAAGATGGTAATAACTCAATTTTTTTTTAAAAAAAATCCTATACTGTAGGTTTCCTCACATGAAATCGTGGACCTGCTGACGGACTTAGAGTGAATTCAAGCTGCAGAGTGCAATGTCCCAGCATGGAAGGATAGTAGTCTTTGAACAGTCAGGAATGCTAGTAGTGTTTCTAAAAACTACCACTAGGTGGAGCACTAAATATAAGTAATTATTTTTTTCTTAGCTTGAAAACACAAAACAGTAAAAATATCAATACTTCAATACTGATGTTTCTGAAATTTTACAGAATCATCCAAGTATTTAACCCAGTTTCTTTCTATTTTAAACCTTTCCTGTCCCACATTTTTTCCTACAGTTCATTGTTTTCATAAAATGGGATATTCAACATCCAATAATCTTAGTACTCTTTAGCATTGCTTACAAAAATTACAATTAGATTAATACCACAAGTAAACTAGTTTCTTATATTACAGACTCTTTTGTGTTATGAAGAATTAGCAAATAGTATCTGCTCAGAAACCACAGAATTACAAACTTAGCTAAAAACTTAGTGGGGCCTGCTTTTTATTTATTTAAAACTTTTGAATTATTTATTCAAAAGATAATTATGTGATACATAGGAAAGAAACCAAGGAATAAAAAACAAATTGGTGGGCTGGTGACAGGGATTTTTAATTGATAAATTAATTTGCTTAAACATTATTACTGGGGAAATGCCAATAAGAAACACAAATAGGCTCCCCTGTGTTATTAGAGCAGCAAGTCAGCTCCTATAGATAGAAAATGACATTCTAGTATCAAAAACATCCGCAAATCTTCATGCATCCCCATGACTTCAAAAGAGGTGTGCATTATTCTAACAATATCATATAGAACAGAGCCTCTGTTACACTTTACCAGGAAGAGGAGGAAGAAGGAAGGAAGGAAGAAGCAGACTAAATAGGTATGTATGTATGTATCTACTTTTCTGTCAAGTAACTCTTCCAGCCATACAAAACTTCAAAGAGCTATTGTAGATATTGTATTAAACAGTATTTTATACAGTAGGCCCCCCAGTTAACCATCTAAGTTTCCTGTGCAATACAAAAATTACCTCCAAAGTTATCAAATGAAGGATTGATTTGGTGAAATTGAAACTTGAAAAATAAATTAAAATCCAACTTATAATGTTGTTTAGATTTCACATTATTTTCCAAACTGACAATGAGGCAATTATGCCAATTGCATTTATACTATGAATGGCAACCTGCAGGCCCTTACATGTCCAATTCCTTTAAGACATCTGACATATAAATCTACAAAGACTCCTGGAGCCACACAAAAGTCCTGCAAGTGAATTTGTTATTTGACTAACTAAACACATCTGAGAAATTGGAAGGAACACTGCAATTTGCACTTGTGAAATGAATTTTCAGAACAATAATGAGGAGCTAATTCCTTAGTTGGGTTGCTTGTGCCTACATCACAGAAGTTCACTATTTAGTAAGGCTAGTGTTTATTCAAGCACAGACAATATCATTAGGAATGGAAATAATCATTATTCTGGGAACACTTTGGGGAAGGTCAAGGAGATTGGACAGATTCATTATTTGTGGGAATACCTAGACATCTATGACATTCTGAAATACCCGTGGGAAGTTGCCTAAAAGATGACACTCTTGGTATATAATATAAGGTATGGGGTGCAAATTCAATGTAAAGTGGTGAAAAGAGATTCACAAAGAAAAATAAGACCATTTCATGACAATTAGAACCAATTTAGTTGGTATCATGAGGCAGAATATGTGACCACCAAGCGATCTAGTTTTCTCTTTTCCTACATTGGCACATTACTATTGATGAACCCAGTATTCTGACAGCCCAGAGTTAAGGGACTGGATAAGGTAGATAATAGAGTTGACAATTATCCCTATCTTTCCAACAATAGGAAAACAGGATTTTCTAATATATCAGGTAATAGCCTGAGAATGTTTACTGTACCAGTTTCTCAAAGAATAAGAAATAATGGATAGTATGTGAATGACATTAGAGAGTCAGGATATGACATAAATGCAATTTATTTACAGAGAAAAAATAAGCCGGGAGTTGGTGGTGCACGCCTTTAATCCCAGAACTCAGGAGGCAGAGGCAGGAGGATCTCTGTGAGTTAAAGACCAGCCTGGTCTACAAGAGCTAGTTCCAGGACAGCCTCCAAAGCCACAGAGAAACCCTGTCTTGGAAAACCAATAATAATAATAATGATAATAATAATAATAATAATAATAATAAGAAGAAGAAGAAGAAGAAGAAGAAGAAGAAGAAGAAAGAAAGAAAGAAAGAAAGAAAGAAAGAAAGAAAGAAAAAGAAAAAATAATCTGAATTATTTTAAATTTGGACAAATGGAAAAACTTTATATGAATATTTTTGTTTGTAATATACTGCTACTTGCTTTTTAGAAAAGAAAATGAGAGGCTCAAGCTGTAAGCCTTCAGAAACAGTAGAATATAAGAGATACTTGTGGAACACTGTGGCATTGTACTTAGTTTAGGTTTTCATTTCTGCAGTTATGGTTTCATTATATAATAGTGAAATCCCACGTGAATGCAGATAGAGAGTCAGCTGTTGTATTAAAACACATGGTTCAAGTATATGATAAAAATTGCTAAAATGTTTAAAAAAATAATTGGAGCACAAAATTTTGAGACGATTTCCACCTCAAGGTGACCTAATATTTTAATGGTTCAAATGATAAGTTAATCACAACAGTCATCTGAATTAGATTCTTCTTTTATTAATGTGGTTGAGATAAACCATTTTTAACTGGTTCTAATATTTGCCTTTGTTGAAACGCCAATGAAGGTTATGACGCAGAGTTGGATGGCCTGAACAAGGCTCTCTTCAAGAGTGTTAGAAACTACAAGACTCAATGAATACAGCCCCAATCCCCCAAGTGGAGGGTTCTGAAGTACCCATGTCAATGTTCTTGGGCAGCAGAGGATGTGCCAGTTCTGAAGGGAGAATACCACAGAGGCTCTTTGTATGCGCATACAAAGAGGGAAATACTTAGTTAGAATTATAATATTCCCATCTGATGGCAGGACTCCATGTGCAATATGGAAACTTACACTGTTGCTGCTTGCCCGGCATGTGGGGGGGGGGGAGGCGGTTGTGTTGGAATCATAAATCTCTGTGGTGAAACTAGCAGAATAACCATAAACACTTCCTTGAATCGATGTCTTTATAACCCTAATGAAATTTGTATCTACGTTTCATGTCAAATATTCTGTACTTCCAATGTAAATGTTCTTACAGAGGAAGTTGATGTAACCTCTGAAGCTATAAGGAAAATAAAACAAAAACAGTGAACTATGTGGGTTTATTTTTCCCTGGGTTTTGGGCCCCTGGTGATACGTTACAGATGTTTGCCCTTGCAAGCTACAGCACTGGATTTTCTAAAACTCCTTTGCTTCTAGTATCTCATATTTGATTCTACTACTGTGTTGAAGGCGATGGTTCAGTCAGTTGATTAGAATGTGCTTTTATTACAAGAAACTGACACCACTAACTTCAAACCACTATGTATATGATCCATACATGTGGCAGAATAAAATAAAGAATTGAACCATCTGGCTTTCCCTCTACTGGTTTCTTATAAGACATAACTGCCATAGTTGGGCATTATGATTAGTACTAATAGAAAGACATAAATGGAAGGGAAAAGGGCAGGAAATGCTGAAATTACTTGAAATTTTATCATTTAAAAATTGGGACTTCAAGTGGAGCTCAGAGATAGGGCCTGTGCCTGATGTGTGGAACTCTGGATTCAAGCCCTGGTACAGCAAAATTACCCCAAATTGACTACAGACCTGACTGATAATACATCCTAACCAGTGTTCTTCAGGAAGTGATAAAAAGTACAAATTGTTACCATAGCCACTGATATAAATCGAATAAATGTTTAAATACAAAGTTGACTGAGTAACATCCTCTAAAATCCCGTTTCCCCAGGTGGTACTTTTAGTACTGTCCAGACTGCTGCCTGGATTGCACAGAGAAATCCTATTTCTCAAACAAACAGAAAAGTGTCTCAGTTGTTGTCATTTGACAAAACACCATTAAAAGGAAAGCACCTTTTTCCCTTCTTGGATGTATTGTAATGGAAATGAATTCTTTTCAATTAAATATCTTTTTTTTGTAAAACTTCTTTGAAAGAGAGTAACTCAAAGTGAGGGAAAAAAGTGCTCGGAGCTATTGGTTCAACTGGGACTCAAGACACAATGACGTTTGTTTTACTGGTCTTCAAATGTGCTAATGAACCAAGTGTTGCCAATCACAGAACTTTGCTGGCACAGTCTGTATTTTCACTCTCAGAATACATTTTACATGCTTTAGACATACTACACATAGGATCTTACCCAATGAATCTTACCATTCTTTTGTTTACGGACTCTGTTAGTAACAGGGATATTAGTGGTGACAGTGGGTGGTGTAGTACTAGGAGGGCTTACAGTAGCTGGCAACAAAGATGAGAAAGATGCAATTTTACAAGGAGCATAAAACAGTTAATACAGATAAGCAATCTACAGCTAATATATGAAAATGCACAAGAGAGTTGCAACTATTTCATGCTACTAATACAATAGACTAAAAGCTTACAATGCATAAAACGAAGTAAAGCTTTCTATGGTACATTAAGAATCAGTTTGCATGGCTTTGGTGCTACATTACACAAAGGTCTAGAGCTGGCACAGAGGAACTGGAGAAAACACAGTTGGATTCTACACCACATCTGCTATCAACCGGCTGGTAATCACATGGGAAATTACTAACTCTTTCCAGAAACTAGTTCCCAGAACTGTTTAGAGAAAGTTAAAAGCAGGCAATCTGCATAGATTTACACCTTAGAAGTTGTCCAAACTAAGTCAGTCTGGACTGATAGGCAGAGACTAGAGAAATAAAATAGCAAAAATAACATGTATCTCTCTTTGCAAAGATAAATGAAAAAGAAAAACAAGGGAATGGTGTGCGTGGACTAAATCAATCATTTGGAAGCCCCAGAAGCTTCACATACACTATTGGGAGGGAAGTATTCCATAAGGATATGGAAATATGGATCTAAAGGGAGGTCGTTTCTAAGTCGGATGTCTGTGCTGATTGTCTGACTTTATAATGCACAAACAAGAAACCCTCCTGCAATGTTTCAACAGCTTCTTTCTTGGAGATTGTATGCCTCAGTAAGAAGAAAATTAAGCAAGCACATATCAGTCCTTCAGTTTATCTTATCATTTGTTTATTTTATCATTTGTGTTAGCGCACAGCCATGTGTACAATGACTATCTGTTATATCTTTTTAATTTAAATATTACTTAAGTATAAAACAATAAAAAGCTGATCCACAGACTGCCTTCCCAAGGCATCAGAGAAAATGCTGAACTCCTTGATGGGAAATGTATGTAGTGACAATGATTTTCCATTCTAGAATAATATGAAAACTTAACAATGGAAATAACTTTGTTGTTTTTTTTTTTAAGTTGTGAACAATCGTGTTCATCTTAATGCAAAAGCATTATGAAATTGTTTTTGTTCCTTAAGGACAAAACAGGGACTAAATGAAGAGAAAGCTGAGTTTCTCCTTTGGTCCACAGAATAAATACTTTATATAATTACATTAAAGTAATAAAAATTAATGAATTTGTAAAACTTTTGGACAAAGGTCTTCTGGTATATTTTATACAACTATTTTATAACTGCATGGAGTTCATGGAAAAAAACAATGTAATTTTCATGGGAAATTGATTGGTAATAATATTCACGCTATCTTAGAAGGGAAATCCAAAAATAGCCAGTTTCCTCCTGGCCCTGTCTGGCTGTCTTTCAGACTACAAAGAGCCTAAATTGTACTTGCTTGTTCTTGCTTCTAATCTGTCACCTTTGTGCCATGATCCTCTTAACAAAGCCACATTCTATGCAAAGGAATATCCATGATTCTCATGTGGAACATAGAAGGATGCTAGTTTTTATAGAGGATTTTAGCATGACAATGGATAAAAAAACGGTCACAAAAATTAGGAGTAATGATAAATTTAAGCAACATATTTATATTGTTATTTTTGTTACACGTTGCATACATATGTAACTATATTATTAACATGCAACTACTTAGTACATAAAAAATTTTACCCACAATATAACCATTAAGCACCAAAATAATTAACATAGTAATTTTAACATTTGTTTACCTGTTTTTAAGATTCAAGCTATATGATATAATATAAATTGCCTCATGACCTCATCTTCAGATTTTAACTAAGTATTCAATATAAGCTTTCCCCTTAATTTACGGGTATGAGCACTTCTTCAAAATACTGCACAACTGTATATCCAAGACACTATTCTTGAGCAGAAACCAATTGATTAAACCAATCTTGAGATTAAACCAATCCTTTTAAGAAGCACATAACCATCCACATTTAGAAAACCCCGTGTTTTATGGAAATGCGGCCAGTGTGGCCAATATGTTCTGACAGCACATTATCTATGCACACTGGGACTGTGTGCCCACGCCACTAAAACACACACAGACATTCTGTTTTGACATTTCTATGTTTCAAATTGAAAGGTAAGATTAAAAAAAAAACAAACAAACAAAAAAAGCAGTGACAACTACATGATCCCAAACAGCAAGCATAAGAACATAAAAGGGTTCAGGAAGATGATGTCTGTGCCCTACCTTGACAGAGAGTCCCCAGATCTGAACAGTTCGTCAGCTCAGCTGCAGGGAGCGGGATGAGGTAGGAACCTAGGCCAACACAGAAGCATAAGTAAATTTAACTTGTGATTTGCTGATATTATCCAAAAAGTCAATATTATGAATCATGTAATTGGTGAGGTAAAAACAATGTTCAGAGAGTTGACTGACAGTGCTCCAATATGAAATGTCTTGTAAGGTTACCTTAGTTTCATCAAATACAAAACTGAAGAACTGACATCACCTTCAAAATCTTCAGCTCTGTTTTTCATCCATTCACACATGAAAGACAAGTGGTGGTCCCTTTAAGTTGGTGTAAAAAACGTTTGGGGCCTTTTGGAATAATGAACTATAAGACTCAGGTAGCAATTCTTGTAAATAAAATAATATTCAGGGTACATCTCAAAACAGAGCTTGGATAATATGAATTGCTCACAAAATGCAGATTGTTTTTTGTTCATGTCTATACTCTGCAATTCCAGAAATATCTTTGTGTGATTTCAAGTCATTCCTGTTTCTTTTGACTTCAAGTTTTCACTGATCCCTCCTCAACAGGAAACAGACACTGAGCTGATTTTTTTTCTAGCAAAACTATCAGATGCTCTCTCTTGTTCTAAATCTTTCTGTGCTAATTATGGGCTAAACTTATTGCAAATAATAGGGCATTTGAACAAAGATATAATTAATTCAAATATATATGTTATACATACAACATACATACTATTTATCTAATTTTGAAAGACATTTATGTAGTGGTGAATTCATTCTAATGTTTACCCATTTGTCCAACTTTCCCATGGGAATAATACGTGAAGGCAGAGCAGGTAAATGAGCTCACAGAGTATGTCTAATTAGGTAAGTGACAGACACAAACAGAAAACATCTCAATAGTTTAACGGCATCTAGAGATGTATGGTTTCCTCCTTCTCAGATGCCTCACGGGAAGAATTTAGGCACATTAGAAAGGCCGAGCCCTTCAGACATGTCCATGATGTGACATTTGTTGGGAAAAAAAAAAAAAAACCAAAAACCAAAAAACTACTTCAGGGATTCCAGCAACAAACACAGACATTTTACCTACAGCTTATGAGATGTGGAGGACAGAAAATTTTCTGCTGCCATGTCTACTTTCAAAGAACAGTGAAAGCTAGCCTCACTGTAACATATGTCCAAGAGCCTAGTGAAGAGTTTAGACGGTGGTGATGGCCAACAGGAAGCTGTGACATCAGCTTGGTGAGAGAAAGAACAGGAAATACAACACATAGGACTGAGGTTGCAAGAGCTCTGAGGCAATCAGACAGGATTTCTGAAACATGTGCCCATGTGGTACTGAAGAGGTACACTGGATTACAGCAATTACAGAAAAGTGTGGGAATGATCAAATATATGTCAGTGCAGCCTTCTAGGATACAAACAGCGGGAACACTGAGGCTCCAAGTCATTCTCCCGATGTGAACCCCATACACAGTAGGTACATGCTCAAGCTTCACTAAAGAAGCCACGAATGAACTAAGCACATTATAAATGACAGCTAAATTTAATCTCAACTCTTTTTTCAAAGCAATTGGAATTTAAATGAAAGGGCACTTGGTAAAACAATAGACTGCAGTTTGAAAATAACAACTTTTGATGTGGGGAGATGCGAGAAGTTAAAATAATATTAATCATTCAGGTTTTACATCTTGAGTCTTAAGAAGACAGACTGAAAGAGATGGACACAAGTAATATGAAGACAGATTGTGTAAGATTTGGTGATTAATTGGAAAGATGGAGAGAAGAAATAATTGGTTTCCACCTTGAGAAACTGGGCATGATGACATCACAAATGGAGAAAGGAAACAGAGAGCATAGATTGATTATCTTCTGTCATGTGTGGCAAGGAAAGCCATTTGCCTGTTTTGGACATCTATAATCCACATGTGAGAATCTGTCTTTCTGTTCAGGGACCAGTCAACAAAAGGTACTGACGAGCTTGTGTTCACCAGACTATGGGTTCAAGAAGAGAAAGGACTGAACTTCAGCTATTGCCATATTTAAGTTTCCAATTCGGAGATTTGGGGAGCTAAAAGCAGCTCTTGGTCAAGGTGGCTTCGGGGAATTTAAGTAAAGAATGTTAGGTAGAGGGCGTGGCAACAATGAGTGGAACTGAAAGGCTGAAGTGATAAAGACTGAAAAGACCTTTAACTCCACTGTACAGGAACTGGTGTCGGTCTCGTGGGAACAATGAAAGGCAGACTGCAGAGTTTTGGAACTGGAATGCAACAGGAGAAAACCTGGTTGTGTAAGGAAGCAGAGATAGAGAGGGCAGTTTTGAAGACTGAAAACCTAAGCATGCATGCACCCTGCCTGGGAAAGGCATGTAATGTGGCAAAACTGAGCAAGGGCGGGAGATAGAGGGAGAACTTATCTTGAGAGCTTTCTGCCCCTTGAGCAAGTCCACTTTTTTCAGGACCTCATGTCTACAGGCACTTATGTTTGACAAAGGACTTCTGAAAACTAACAAGCCTATCAGACTCGTGTGACTGGAGAAATCTCAGCTATTGAAACACAGCACAGCAGAGACCCTTGGATGAGGTTCCCGTAGGTCTCAGATTACACACAATGCTGGCAGTCCAGGGCTCCTTGGAGGCTTCAGAAACTGATATGGTATCTCTCCAAGACAAAGAGAGATAAGGGACAATGTTGTGGGAAAGAAGTTCTTAGGCTAACTCCGTTTCCACTCCAGTATATCTAGGAACTCAGAGGTGGGAATACGGGGAAATGTCAGAGGAGCCATGATTTAGAACAAGCTCTTGACCATTTTATCAGATTCATTGTATACATTTCAATCTGTGGCTTCCTCTCAGGGGAAATTGTAAACACTTGCTTCTGAATATTTTAATTAGTTGTTCTTTCTAGGGGAAGGTCAAGTTTATCAAATTGCTGGTGTTGTATAAATACTGAACAGATACCATTGTACTATGATCTCATGAAGCAATAGAAATTACATTTGAATTTTTTTTAGTGTACATGGCACAAAAACAAGTGACATAATTTAATTAGAAGAAAATCACACTGGCAAAATTTGATATTACAAATGCCTGGGACTGTGTAAGCAAATACATGAAATACAAAAGGTAAATACTGCTGGGTATGGGGACATGCCATTTCAGGTTTACCTACTCAGGAAGCTGAGACAGGAGGGCCACTTCAGTACAGGAATTCAAGGCTAGTGTGGTGAACATTGCAAGAGACCACCTCAAATAAAATGTAGGTGCCCCAAACATACACAACATTTTCATTTATAATTCATTTGTGTTTTCAATATCCAGGGTTCTAGGTTTACAGATTTACCAATAGGGAGACTGTGAAAGAAGAGGCAAACTGGTCTTTTGGGACAATGACCTATCAATCAACAATGGTGCTTGTGTGATCTCTGTGTGTTGTCTGGCTTTTGAGTCTACTAAAGGTATTGAAAGTGTGTTACCTAACAGCAAAATTTAGAGTCACATTTTATTCTTTTTTGTTAAAAAAAAAACTTCTCCAAAGCTACACAGAGAAACCCTGTCTCAAAACACCAAAACAAAACAAAACAAAAAAATCTTGAAAATGATTCGTTAGGACTAGGGATACAGCTCAGTCAGTAGAGTGCCAGACAAGAACCCATGAAGCCTTTCGGTCCAACTCCACTGCATGAACCTGGTATAGCAGGATGTTTCCTAGCACTTGGGAGGTGGAGACAGGAGGATTACATCAAGCTTATCCTGGATAGAGAGGGGCTTTCAGAACAGCATCAGTTAGGGATCTAGTCTCAAAAGATGAAAAAGGGCAGTTGAAAACAAAACAAAACAAAGCAAAAAACCCTCAAAGGCTTTGGGCTCTTCTTTCCACTGCTCTTCTCCCAGCAGGCTACTAAAAGGAGACACTCCATTTACACAGGTTATGCTAGAACTCACTGATATGTAGCTAGCAGCACATATCACACCCTAATTAATAATTTTAATAATAGTACACAATAAGTTGAAAAAAATTCAGGAAAATATAATCCTCTCCAAGTTTCTCTTTTGTTGGTGTTGCTAAGGTGAATTTCATAAGTTAATGTATTATAAAATTATTTTATGATTTTCACATTTTTCCCTTTTGTGTTGTACTGGGTGTGTATGTTCATATATATGTAGGTTTGTACAACCATGTGCACATGTGTATGAAGGCCACTAAGTTAACGCCAGGTACCCTGTCTCGAAAAACAACAAAAAAACGTTAATGCCAGGTATTTTCCTTGATCACTTTCCTTTCCATCTTATCTTTTGATGTGGACTCCCTCATTCAACCTGGAACTCTCTGATTCCACTACTCTTCTTGGTTAGGGTGCCCCCAGAGACCCTCCTGTCCCAGCCTCTCCACTGCTGGGATTATAGGCTTTTTAGGTGGTTGCCAGAATCCAAACTCAGGTCCTTGGAGCTATCTCTTCAGTTTCATTTTATGACATTTTTATTATTTTGTATGTGCAATTATATCTGAAGATCACCTATGCCCATAATGAGTTTGTGCACCCCTTAAAGAATAATGTGATGTCATGATAAAACAATTATATTTTCAGGTAAAAAATGATCTACTAATCTAATAATGGTGAATTCAGTCATTGGATGTGCATGAAACTAAGGACCAGTAATTGAACTTCAGAGTTGTGAAAGTCAGGACTGTAGTATATTATATAGTTATTTATGAAAGGACGGGAATTAGAGAGAAATGGGGCCCTAGTGATCAGAAGCAAAATTTTAGAGTTTACAATGAAAATCCAGTGAAAATCCATAAACCTCTAGAAAAGAGTAACAATAAAGTTGAGTACTTACAACTTGTGCCTTATCTCTACATCCACAATGACTAAGAGATGGATGTGCTTAAGAAACGCTGGACAAATAAATGTAACTTGCCTGAACTTCGACCGTTCATTGAGTTATACTGTACCACTCCTCAGGAAAGAGCAGCAATCAGTTAAATAAATAAAACCAGAAAGAAAGTACTGTCTGTTCTTTGTGAAAATGGATGGGCATTAGCCAGTGTCTAAACCGTAATCACAACACAGGCAAATACTTGTACCTATAATTAAAGGGTCAGAAAAGGAAATGACCTGTTCCTAAAGGTCATACTGGATATGGTTGAAAATTGTTCTAGGAAAAATAAAGCTGCTATAACTTAAAAAAAAAACTATTGATGCTACCACATTTGTATCAGTAAAGAACTGACAGGATTGACTATGATTTTTAAAAAGACAAACCAGTCAAAAAAAAAAGTATCCACATACTTAGAAAAAAATCTAGGAAAACAAAGCAGTGTGACTATAAAATTACTGAAACATTTACTGATGACATTGGTTTTATATTTAACACATGAGATAAATGACAGCATACTTAAATATTAAATGTAATCTGTCCTGTCTTACCCCGTTACTTTCCCTTTATATAATTTATCCAGTAGCACAGATGGAAAACATATTCATTTTCTACCACAAGTGGGTACTAGAATAGTCAATACTTGGCAGACATGCCAGTCTACTGGAATGCAAGGAATGAGACTGCACTTTACCATTGGTTACTGTACTCACTGAGAGTATGCGGAATTATGATGACCATAAACAGCAAACCACAATATTTTCCGGAAAGGGGGGGAAGAGGTTAAAATGTTAATAGGACACACTTTATTTTTCTTGATTATTGAAGTTTTGCTCAACCAACACGGCCAAGACACAATCTTTGTACAGGTATTTCCCGTCCGTTCATAAGTGACTTGGGTTCTTCAGCCCCAGGCTGATGATTAAGCAGCAGGAAATTCCATCTCCCACCAATCCAACTGACACGCACAGCAAGACATCTGGGGGCACATAGTCATGGGAGGGTGGGGCAGGGAATAGTGTCACCCTGAATGTCAAGATGACAGCTATAAAGTTACTGAGACTCAAATGCATTGAGTTCATAAGACTGAGCTGCTCCTATGATAAAATTGTTTTGCAGACATACAGATGACTAAGATACGTGAGCACACATTTGATACATCCTGGTAATCTTTAGGCTTTAGGATGAGAACCTCAAAGGTGGATAATGTTTAAGAAAATAGAAGGAATGCATGACCTCACCTATGTGTGGAATCCCAAGAAGTTGAATTCACAGAAATAGAGTAGAACGCTGATTCATAGGGGCTGGAAGGCAGAAGGTGGGCCACCTGGCCTTTACCAGCCAAAGGAGTAATTACAAGCTGGAATAATCAGTTTAGAGGTTCTACTACACTGCATAAGGACTGTTGGTGAAAGTGATGTAGTGTGTGCTTAAAGTTGCTGAGAGGGTGCTGATGGTGTAACAGGTCTCTGTGTTCCTTTCTCTGGATACAAAACACTAAAAGGGAATCGTTGAAGACTTAAAAATTTTCTCACTATGTGACTAAGTATGATGTAGTAACTTGAACTAGCCACTTCACAAAGCATATAGCAAAATGCCATGCCACATAAATACATACAATTTTGTCAATCAAAAACAGTTTCAATTAATTAATTTTTTTAAAAAAATGGTGAGGTTGCTCAATATGGATTAACGATGCATGTGTTAACAAATTAACCTCCTCAACAGCTCATGTGTTCTATCCTTCATTTTCCTCCCTATTTGAAAGGAGTGGTCTAAATTGAGATCTTCACATTTAAATGCCAGCCAGAGTGGGAAGGTAGGCCTGAAGAGGAAGAAGCAAACCAGAGAGGGAGGACTGTAAGGGATGCTATAGCCAGCCCCTAAGCAGGCATAGCTACAGCATCTACAGAGGACAGAAGTGTGATGAGGTGAACTCTAAGCCTCTTCAACAGGAATAGCCACAACATAGCTCCAGCGCTGTTATCCATGCAGAAATATTGGCAAGGTATTTGTATTTGTCAAAGAATCGAATCATTCATTTTATGTGAAATCTAATCTTTCAAAGTTGGTAATAAAGTCACAATTGAAGCATACAGTGTGTAACTAATGCAGGTAAAGAACACATATAAATCTACTGGCACCTCCCAAGTCTAAGGACACACAGGGGTTTTCGTCCCTACATCTGGAGTGTCTTTTCTACTGCTGTTTAAAGTGCAAGTTTCAACAACTCAGGATTCTTTGGGTTAGTTTTGGGGTTCAATAAGCTTGCTCATGAAGATCAACAGTAAATCTTTCAGGATGCTGGGACTTAGAGGAATTGGAAGCAAGTATTTTAAGATAATGGGCCATACTTGTCAGCATCAGACAATTTGGCCCTGTTAGCACAGTTACAGTGACTTACAGTACATAAATCTATGGGCATAGCTGTGTTCCTATAAAACTTTATTTATAAATTGAGTTGTCTGCCGTGAGCCCTCCCACTTTGCCAAACCTTGGTCTGAAGGATTTTTTCTAATATCACATACAAATTCTTTTGAATAGCAGGCCTCTGTCTTTAACTAAAAGATATGCTACCAACACCTGAGAATTCATGATATGATATTTTAAATCAATAGCAGCACCATTTTTATAGGTGTTTAAATCAGTCCTATAATAAAACATGACTTCTAGGATTGACTTGTATGATATAAAGAATACTAAATAGAAGTCTATTTCAATATACTCTTTGTTACATATAATCATTTTCCATAAAGCTTGCATTCAGCTATTACCAGTAATGTCAAAGTTAAAGCCTCCTAAAGAACAACCTATAAGGGAAGAGTATTGACATGAACCACAAATATTTGCTGTCAAACAAATAGAGATGAAAGTTCAAAGAAAAATGTGGTAATTCTAGATGAATCAAAAGTTCCCATACAATGGACAGGTGGATATTTGACTCTGGCTGAATAAACACTGTCCTACATAGTGACTTGTTTATCTAGGCAATGCAATTGAAATTCTGTTTCAGAATGAAAAAGATCAGTATATTAGGGTGACATATTGGTGAGTAAAATTTACAACTTGTTAATTTCTTGTAACTCAAATCTGGTGTTAAAATTTTCACCCCTGGGCCAATCATTTTGACTGTTTTGTTAATGATAAACTGTGATATTTTGTGACCTAGGGAATACTTAGAATGGCAAGCCCACATTCACTAAGTAAACATGGCTCATCATCAAATCTACTCTGTGAATGGCTAAACTGGTAACAGTTGTAAAGCTAAAAGAGCCCTTAGTCATGATACTATGTATGCATATTTATATATAATTTCTCAATGACTAATATTTTCACTGAATGTTGCTAAAGATGTGAAGCATGTGAAATCTGTGTCACAGACTTACCACAGCTCAGGTTGTTCTCAGCTTTAAGAGCCTGGGTTGAGATGCTCCAGAAGTCATTGTGCCAGTCCACAACATTCCCAGGCACACTACAGCTGAGGTTGGCGAGGACTTTCGGATCCATTGTAAAATTCCAAAGTCGAAAGTTATAGATGCTGCCTTTTAGAGAGGCAATTTCATCTCTATTGGAGCCCAACAGCAATGTCCCATCCCCAGTTATGACTGTACTCATGGTGGAATCACATGGAACCATTTCATAGTTCTTTTTGAAATTTACACCAACAGAGCCCAAAGTATTATTCCACACGAGACAGAGCTGCTCAAAGTTTTCTGTGAAGATGTCTTCATTTTCCTTCACAGACAATGCACTGTTCAGCATGCATCTTGAGCCAGAAATAGACAGGAAGTAGCCATTGTTGGCCCTTTCAAAACTGAGCAGCTGTGTGAGGGACTCATCGGAGTAGGAGAAAGCTATCCAGTCGTCATCTTCATTGCCAACTTTGGAGGCTTCAAAGCACACTGTGAAAGCACTGAGCGCAGGAATGGAGACACTTTTAGCAACTGATACCTGGTAAGCATCTAATGTCTGGGGTAAAATGACCTTTTGATTCCGTAAGGACACGGCAACTAGGAAAAAAACATAAAGTCAGCAGAATTCCAGAATATGAGCTGAGATGCAAAATGTCTCCTATCTTTCAGTTCTCTACTACTTTCTTCAAATTAACTTTTCTCACTCTGTGAGTCTTTGCGATCCCCCTCTGCCTCTCCTCTATCACCAATCTTTTACCAATCGTACTACATGAAAAATAACAATAAGCAATCCCACCCTGCTCATCTTTGATTATGATTTCATTCACAATGAAATGAGTGACAGCCCTGTTGGTATTATATTCATCTCTGAACAAAAGCATTAAAAATTAAAAAACAAAACTCCTGAATGAGGAAAGACCTAGGATGATTTTGTTTGCATATTATGGATTTTTAAAATACACTATTTTTAAAAAATACTTTCTGAACACAAACTAGCTCTACTTGCACTAACAGTTGCCTTTTACACTCTCAAACATTTCCAGACAAATCTCATGCCTTCAGGATTTCTGTACCCCAGTCTTTCCCTTACATATGAATTTTCTGTTTGACCTCTAGGAAATTTACTTTAAGGGAAGCATCTTAAATGTCCAAAATAAAATAATTTCTAAATGGTGGTGTTTAAAACCATTACTAGTCTGCCCCTGTTTTAAATTTTATTTTTATTTTATGCAGAGCTGGGCATGTGCCATACTTGGAAGGCAAAAGCAAGCATGTCTCTGTGAGTTTGAAGCCAGCCTGGTCTACTTAACAAGTTTCAGGCCAGCCATGGTTGTAAAGTAAGACCTTGACTTTTAAAAAAATGAAAATAAAGATGTTCTGCAGACAGACAATCTAGAATTCAGCTCTTCTGAAACAAGAGTTTGGATCTAGTAGTTCTAGCTTGCTAATGAGGAGTCTCAGAGACTATTACTTCTCATCCTTAAATCCTGATCCTGACCATTCCCATTCACATAAAAGAGCATAGTTCTGTCCTCCAGCCCTGGCATTTACTGCAGCACATGTTAAGTGGAAGCAGAAGACTGGTACCATCTGTGGTTTACATACCTCGGATGTAGCTGGCGTTGAAACCTTTCTTCTGGATACTAAAGTCACTTGAAAAAGACACATGCATTTCATTCACAGTTGAGTTAAATGACAGGCCTTTGGCAGTTGCTCCACAAAATTTTGTCTGGCTTTCTCCATTATCAAGGGATACTGAGTCATAGATGCAATTGGGAGCTTCTTCAATGTCGAAGTCATTAAATGTTATCTGGATGATGTAGCCAGTAGGGGCTCGGAGGGTCCATGAGCAAGACTGAGTGTTAGGGTAGTCGTTAGGGTAGCATGGAGAAGTAAAGGTTCCAGAAGGATTGGATAGGATAGTCCTGCAGTTGTCACATCCCCACACTGTTGGTTATAAAAGAGAGAGAGAGAATGGATAAAATTGGATTATGTATAATAAAACAAGGATACCATTCACAGGGGACAATCAAACAGTAAACATTTTTTAAAAATCTTGAAAATTGAGAGAAAATGAAAGCATGTCAGGGTAAAAAATAAATGCCAAGAATATTCAAAAAAGTAAAGACAAATACACAATTTTAGAGAGCAAAATATGAGGTTCTGAGAACCCAGAGAAGGGTAGAGGAACTCTATCATGCAAGATGCATAGTGGTCCTGCAGGTACCACATATGGCAGATGATTTAAAAGAGCATACAAAGACTAAGGAGCCTTCAGGAGATCTCACTAGAGTTCACTGGGAATGCTAGAACTCTCTACTTCAGAGAGACATTTCTGGGGTGAAAGGGTATAAAACCACACATACAGAGCTCAATATTATAAACTATGGGTATATATAAAGAGAAACTTCTGGGAAATGAATATAAAGCAGAATAAAAAGCACTTAAAATTGGGATAGGTTATCTGTTAGCAGTTTTTTTTTTTCAAATTCAAATAACTTACCACTATTCCTTTTGTTTATCGTGATTGGTGGTTGTCACTTATGTGATAGTGTCACTTACATTCAGCAAATATTTATTGTCTGTTATGTGCAAAAAATTGTTCTATACAGAATACCAAGAATCAAGACAGACAGTCTTTACATGAATGATTAACACTTCAGGCTTAGTTCTAAACAATATTGACAAATGGTGTGATAGTTTTAATTTTCAGCTTGACACAATACAGAATCACTTGGGAAGACATTCCTAGTGCAGGACTGTCTAGATGAGGAAAGTCTGTAGGCTTGCCTGGGGGATTGTCTTATTATGTTAATTGGGGTACAAAGACCCATCCACTGTGGGTGGCTCCATTCCCTAGACAGGAGACCCTGAACTATTTGTAAGAATGGAAAGAGCTGACGACAAGCATTAATCCATGCCTCTCCACTTCTTAACTATGGACTCAATGTGACCAGTTGCCTCAAGCCCTTGCTGCTTTGACTTCCCTGCAATGATGGAACTGTTAGCTAACATAAACCCATTCTCCCCCAAGTAGCTTTCTTTGGTCAGGGTATTTTATCACAGTGACAGGAAACACAACTAAGGCAAAGAGTGACAAAAGGTAGGAAGAAGAGTAAAGCAAGGGAAAGGTATGATAAATGACACATATTACAGTTCTCCAAAGATGATGTTTAAACAGAAATCTGACTGAAGTTAGGGAACATATCATAAGAACTCTAAGAGACAAACAATTCAGTCAAAGGACAAATCAAAAATAAATCCTACGGAAATGAATTTTTAGTCCCTGACATTGAACTGTCAGTTCCATAGGTCAAAGGCTAGGTCTCCTTTACACACTACTATTTTTCTCAATCCACCAGGGGAGCTAACAATCAATGTTAATTGAATGAATGTGGGCATGTAAGAGAGTCTTGTGGGATAGACAGGTGAATGCTGCTGTAGCATTTTTCATAAGAGAATATTGAGGATCTTTTTGGTTATTTTCAACTATGGCCTGGCTACCAGCTGGAATGAGAAAACAAGGTCTCCTGTGTCCTCATTTACAAGTGCTTTTTTCAGTTAATACTCATGCTATAAAAAATATTTGTAGAAATAAGCATAACAATCTTGTGTGCACAGCATTCTAGATAAATGACTAGAAAACCAACACACAAAGTTTCACATAATAATACTTAATTGTGTCATGTAAATGACTTTCCTCCATCTTTTACTAGGTGCAGCAGAATGACTACACAGTAGTTTTTCTCGGAAGTGGTGGCTATCATACACATCATTTAGTCTTCTCTGATACAGTGACACATACTCAAAGGCTGAGACATGTTAGCCTGCTGAAGTCTGTTTTTCCCTGTTGCTATTCCCTGGGGTTAGCTTGTGTTTTGTGTAGTTTTTTTTTTTTTTTTTAAGCTCTGTTGCCCATCCAGTAGGTCTAATCCTCTTTCTGCTTTTTCAGAATCTCTGACATCTTGGGCATGGCCAAAGACAGAAGGAGAAAACAAACTGATTGTCAAGTGTATGTCCAAATCTCTTCTTATCTCTCCCTGGAGCATCATGTAGCACTACCCGGGGAGGTTGTGTTACTTCTACTTGTGGTATTATTTGCTCACTGCCTGTCTTCTCCTTCAGTCTAAAAACTCAACAAACAAAGGCCACTTACTGGTCATGTTAGCCAGGCTTCTGGAAATATTCCAAGGTGTTCCTGACACATGAGACTTCAGTGGTCATATTTGTAAAGGCATAAAAGAATAGCTTAAATGAAGAGAATGTGTCTAAATTAAAGAATGACTACACACAGTGTGTAAACCCAAGGCAAAGGAAATGCAAGCCTGAAAATATGCAGAATACATGGGCTGTGTCACGTCTCTGGATAGGGTTTGGAACTCTTTGTTGTAATTAATTCATGCACAGTAGTGACTGAGATGACTGGGCCTCTCAGACGAGTTGAGTTTCCTTCACTGAATCCCAGGCTCAGAAGAGAAAGAAGTCACCCTAGCGTATAATTTATACACAGCAATAGACATCGGAGTTTTATCAAAAGGAAAACCAAAAAAAAAAAAGAATTTAAAAATGCAAGCAAATGAACAACAACAACAAATAAACCCACCAAGTTCCATGTTCCATGAGCATGTGGACAGGGGCATCATTTATCTAAGAGGAGATACATTTCCCTATATCTAAGACCCAAGTAATATGCCATACTTCCTGTATCCATTCACCAAATTCTTCCCTAAAAGATGAATGGAGAGTATGAAGAATTAAAGTTTGACTTGTAAAACTGGCTACATATCTAGACCTGGTTTTGAAATTATTTGTGGTGTGTGTGTGTGTGTGTGTGTGTGTGTGTGTGTGTGTGTGTGTGTGTGTGTGTATGCATGCTATCGTATGCTCGAAGAGGACACAGAACAATTTTCAGGAATTCACTCATTCCACTGTGTGATCTGGGGATTGAACTCATGTCCTCAGGTTTGCAGAACAAGCACTTTTGACAACTGAACCACCCTGTTAGCCATTGACCCAAGTTTGTGCCTCAGTTTTTCCTCCTTTACACTAGGGGTAATAAAGAACTTGTACCACTTATAAGGTTGTTGGGAGGAAGACAGGGGTTAATACTGGAGCATCTTGGGACTTGTGTAAGGCATATGGTGCTTATCATTGCTCATTACAACATCACAAAATCTGTGCATAATTTACAAGAGTTCAAATAGCACCCACCTTGGTAGACTCTCTTTAGCCCTCAGGGGAAAAGAGACAAGTAATACAGCAGTAAAGAGAATTAAAATTACTTTAAACCATCCTTCCATGTGACCCATCCGCAGTGACTAGACACATCTCCAGATCGTGCTATTGCAATGCCATTATCTCAGTGGATGGAATGCCCCACCAGTAACAATAGCAATATGTTCATTAAGGTCATAAATCACTTCACTATAAATGGATTTTGCAATCTAAATTTTCTCATTCAGCATCATAACAACCATGGATGTTATTCCCACCTCCATCTTTGCAGAGATTATGTAACATGCTCAAATTCAGAGCTCTAATATGCAGAACAATCAAAATTCAAATCCACTGTTCTGAATATGAGCCTAGAGTATTTTGTGGAAAACGGATGGGCACAATGAAAAGATTCAGGGCAGAGTGGAATGTGGAGATAGAAGTTAGTAATGGCAAAGTTCCAATAAGTAGTGCCATTGCCTAAAATGAATATATTTTCAGGGATTCACTTGAAATGACCATGGAATAATCAAATGCTAGTTGATTCCTATGCTATGAGCTATCCCATTAAGAAATTAATTTGTGGCTAGAGAGATAGCCCAGGGGGTAAAGTGCTTGCTGTGCAACCATGAGGACATAAGTTCAGATTCTCAACATCCATGTAAAATCTGGCTACAGTGGCACATATCTGTAACTTCATATGCTAGGGGCTTAGAGACAGGTGGGTCATGGAGCCACATTGGCCAGTGAGCCCAGATGAAATGGCAAGATTCATTTTCAGTGAAAGATGTTATAAGTTGGAGAAGAGAGGAAAACCTCCAACATCAACTTCTGTCCTTAACATATGCACTGATGCATATGTGCACTCCTACATACATATACATCCACAGGCATATCACACACACACACACACACACACACACACACACACACACACACACACACACACCTATACAAGAAATGAGTTTACTCTCTCATAGTAAAGTCTTTTTAAAAAGCTGGCTGCTGACCCACTGAGTGGATCTTTGGTAAAACCATGGCTAATATGTGTCCTTAAAAATCTACCCAAGTAAAAGTCTCCCACTTACTGTGTTCTCAAAGACATACACAGTAATATGTTCTCTGCTCTGGTTAATAAAAGGAAAATGTTTTGATGTAAGGTAACAATAACAAACCAAAACCCACATTTTGCTCTGCTGTGTGCTCCTAAATAAATGCCCACCACTAACTCATCTGTACCTTACAAAAACTTAATATTCACTTAATCTTAAATTATCTCCAGAAAACCTGTGTGCCAAACTTTCCTCAAATAGCATTTGAGCAAAGACTTATTGGCTAAATAGCCAATACCTTTCAAAAATTTTAACTAAGTTTATTCATTTTATTTTGTGTGTGAATGTTTTGCTTGAATGTACATATTGCACCATGTACGTGTGTGGTACCTGTGGAGAACAGAAGAAGGTATTGGATGCCCTGGAACTGCAGTTACAGACGGCTGTTGAAACTAGATGGGTACTGAGAATAAAAGCCTGATTCTCTACCAGAGCATCAGTTGCTAGTAACCACCAAGCTATCTCCCCTTTCCCAATGAACATTGTCTTAATAGTTTATCTTTTTAATTTCAGAGATTTTTTATCCCTCCTCTCTGTGAAATCCAAAGCACATTTCTTTAAATCTTCCCCAGATTGTTAAATAAGTCAAGTTAGAAATCATCTGTAGTTGATTTTTAAGATCTACTTTATCTATACTGTGCTAATTTGTAAGTGAAACCCAGGTGTAAGGTACACCTATAATCCCAGCATTTGAGAAGCAGGGCAGAAGAGTCCAGAGTTCAAGGCCATCATTGGTTATGTAGAAGTTTCCAAAAGTAACAACAACAAAGCAAAAAATGAATATGCTTAAATATTTTTATTTGAGTTCTTGGATAGCTGCAGCTATCTATTTGAGAAGGTGGCTAGCAAAAGTCATCTCCAGAAGAATGCAACTTAAGTTGCCCTGATGCATTCATAACTTTAAGTCTTTGTTTGCATCATCTGTGGTGATATGTCAACTTGAAAGAGATTTAGAGCTCATTTGATGCTCTGAAATTTTAAAATATCTAAGTAGCTATGGCTGTTTCTAAAGATCAAACCTAAAGCCAACCAGAAAGTGAATTCTAGTGCCAGTTTCATCATTAAAGGGTCAAGATAGTCACATGTTCCTCCAGTTCAAGTCAACAGCTGCCAGATGGAAGTAACATCAATGAAATGTAAACAACATGCTAGATGCTGACATGACCTGAATGTTGATAACATTCAGAATGGACAGCTTCATCAGAGCAAGTATTTAATTCATTTCTGACTACTCTGCACATTTTCAGGAGTGGAAGAAATCTGAAGGCAATCTGGCTGTGACATCTGTGATTGTGTTAATGTGACAGACTTGGCAAGGGACACAGTCCACCCTCACCTCTCTCCTTAAGCTCTACTTTCAGAGAGAGCATTCGCATCTCGGGGAGGATCTCGGGCACACCAGGCTGCTACTGGCCATTCTCATATTGTACTGGAGCTCCCAGTAGCCATGTGACTCTACCACTTCACTCCCACACCCTTATGACACCACCCCCCCCAAGTTAACCAGATGATTGTTTCATTTCCTCTTGTGATTATTCAACCTCCAAAGCTCTTTTGGAAGCAGTATTCACAGGAAGTTATCACAATGATTTAAGCATGGGTTCAAAAGGAAATCATTTACTTGGATCGGTTTAGTCAGGTTTGACACAAGAGAAACCTAACAAGATATGGAACTGAAAGTTCTCTGATGGGGCAGTGTTCAGCTTGATAATGTTTTCAGTGTCTAAATATATTCCCAATGCACCCCACCCTCAAAAACATCTTGGCCTTCTGTAGTATTGTTAGTATTGTTCGTGTTTCAACTTCCAAACTTGACTACCCTTAATCACCCTGTCAAGAGGACATTCCATACTCGACAGCAAAAAGCAATATTTCATTAAGCAAGCGAACTGTTGTCAATCCTACTAGAGTCAGCTTGTTCTGTAGATGCACTGCAGATCCCTTAAAGGGGATCAGAAACACAAACAGATGAATATACATATGCACACCCAAGTTCATTTTCATAGGAATCTCTTCTCCCTCAAGCAATGGCTGAATCTTTTCTGTCTTTCATAAAACAGACAACTTGAATCAACATGAACTGAATGTTTTATATTACTTAACCTACTAGACTAGTATGTTCATGCACATCCCTTGCCCATTCATATTCATAGCCTACAAACACACAACTCCAGATGAATCAGGTCAAGAACCTTCAACCAGCTAATTAATAAGCTTCTAATGTACTGCTGAAGAGACTATAAGATCATGATGATCGTTGACACTGAAGCTTCCAGTCTTGTATCTCTCATGCTGTATGATACTAATGCTTTTGAACACGCTAGCTTATGAGTCTGCTCACTCTTCATCCCTACTGTCTCCTCCTACCTTTTAGGCCCTCACAGCCTTCTTTTACTATTCTTCATCATGCTGACCTTATTATTGAGAGTGTGGTCCTCAGGCCATCAGTGGTAGCATCATCTCTGACATTAAGAAGTGCCTAAACAGAACTTTCAAGTTAAGACTTTCAAGCAATTTTAAAACATGCTCCTTTAAACAAATAGTATGAGGCATGCTTGCTCTGAAAACAACAGAAATCTACAAAACACTCCCACAGCTAAAGTTCAAGGAACACTGCAGAAGAGAGGGTGAGAAGATTGTAAGAGCCAGGGGAGCAGAGAGTTTGCTGCAAGACTGTGTCTCCTTGTAATGTCAGAGGTTACACCAATAAAGTCTCGCCAACATGGCTGCCCAAATGTGAGCTGCACAGGGATGACACAAATGGACATGCCAAACTGGACAGGGAAAACTCTACACCAAGAACAAAGGCCACTGATGAGAGCAGGGAAAGGGAGAGGTGGTCTTTCACAGGGAGGAGCACACCAATTGGTACTCCAGTGCCAAATGGCCAGCCCTGAAAACATACATACAAGTAATATACAGACCAAGCATGTTTTATCTAGGGATATGTATGTATAGACATATATGAATGCAGTAAGAGTAATTTTAAAAAAGAGGCTCTGAATCTGAAGGCGTTTGAGGACTTTGGAGGAGGAATAGAAAGGAAGAAAAAATATTGTGGTTACATTCTTAAGAATAAAACTGAAAAAGAAAAAAGAAAAAGGAAACAACAAAAATATCCCTAAAGCTGTTTCAAAGGAAATAGGTGAAAATAGATATAGTAGGGTTTCATTAGAGACTACAGAACAGCTCTTCTCATGAATGTGGGAAATGTCTGCAACAACTCCGCCTTTGTTCACAAGGCGAGGACACTATCATCTCCTCACACTCTTGAATAAAAGATCTGCATCTCTTGCTTCAAATTCTGGAAAGAGGGAATCTAACTGATCAGCTACGTCCATGGCTCGACTCCTTCCTTCAGGCAGGGCTCTGCCCACTGGAACACAGTTAATGACAATCTCCAGGCACAAGACTACTCCTGAAAGTGTCTGTTTCCTCTGCAGCTCTTATTGCCATATTTTCACAGCCTGGCCCCTGGGGTGGACCCTGACCTGATGGGAACCAAACCACAGACTTCCTCAGTTAGATTTTCTTTCTGAGAAGTGGAGATAGAGACACAGGTCATTTATTTTGTCAGGGAATAAAGCTGAAGGGCTGGCCAAGAAAGGGCAGTGAGAGTGTCCCTGAGGGAGTGGACATAGAGAAAACAGATGACAGCGATGTAGACCTGAGAGGCTGACACACTTTAATTGCAGCTAACTGTTCCTGCAGCCAGCATCCTCCCAAGCACCCATCTCTATCCAGCTCTTTCTCTCTACTCAGTCTTCCTGCATGATCATATATGAGCAAAGGCTTTCGTGGTGTTCAGATGCCAGCAGCATACAGGCTTACCCTCACCCTTGCTTGCAAATGTCCGCTAGACATCTTTACTTGGATATCCCAAAGGCCCAATAATCCAAACACCATTCCACAGATAATTTGTTTGCAAATTCTCTGATACTGTTAGTAGCATGATGGACATCCAGGCTAGGACTCTCTTTCTCTCCCTTCTCTCTTTCTTTTCCAACATTTCAAACATGTTACCATTTATTTTACTTGTGGTTATCAAATCCACCCCTTAATCTAATTTTCTTCTATTACCACACAGTTTAAGCTTTTTATCTTTTTTTCCTCTGGGATTAAGTTCAGCAGCTAGTTTCACAGTCACTTAACACTCTTGCCACCTCCAAGTCATCATCCATATCACTACCAGAAAAACTACTAAAATTCAAATATAAATTTGAGACTTTTTCATCTCTAAATCTAAAATGCTTGAGTGGAACAAGTGAATATTGTACACATCACTTCATTTAGTCCTGTTCATACTTCCATACCCTACATCCACTCATTCAATAAATACTTCTGAAACCTCTATGTGCCTGCAGTCTCATGTTCTGAAAGTACAATAACATATAAGATAGCATCCCTGACTATATGGGATATACAAGTTGCTGAAAATTATTATATAGATATAGATAGAGAACAGATAGTGAAATTACTCTAACTGAACAAGTAGCTGAGTGCAATAGCCTATGTTTACATTTTGAAGGGTTGGTGACAAGATCAGAGGGCTGGGAGATGGCTCAGCAATTCTGAGTACTGGCACCTGGGTTCAATTCCCACACCCATATAATGGCTCACAACTGTCTATAACTCCACTTCCAGGGGATCTGGCCACTACGGATACTGAATATACATGGTACCCAGACAAGTATACAGGCAAAAAACCATACACATAAAATAATAAAATTTAAAAAGAAAGAAATGTTACCATGGGGCTTGTGGTGTGGACCAGGGGCACACCACCTCATTAGCGCTTGTGGGACCCTGGATTTGATTCCCAGTATTACAGAAAAGAAAAAGCAAAGGGTGAGTGAAAATGAGAAAGGAAAATGAGGAAGGAGAGGAAAGGATTAAGGGATGGAAGGAAATATTGTAACAGATAAGTGGAAACCTGAGACATAAACATGGATTTTGGAAGTGGACCAAGTAGAGAGGAAGAGAAGAGAAGCAGAAAAGTTCTGGTCAGTGCAGTTAGCAAGGATGACTGCCTGTGTGTATGAAGGAAGTTGGATTGTTAAAGGAACAGAAAAAGTTAGTTCAGCTGAAATAGAGTGTGAAAAGTGGAGAGAAACAGGGGGAATAGACAACAAAAAATAAACAGAGGCAGCGTTTGTAGGACTTTTCCAAGCCCTGCCTCCCCAGCAATATCAGTAAAATAAAATAACAAATAGGGTTTAATTATGGAAAAGTAAAATTCCCGGAGCTTTGTTTAGCAACAATTGTTTTAAATTTTCACACAGTTACATGAACACATTGCTACCAGGGAGCAAAATGCCTTTGACTGTCACTGCCCCCTAACTCTGAGGACTTGGAAGATGACAAGAAGTACAAATAATGACCAACTACCCTGGATATCTTATAAAGGAGATGGATATATTATAAAGGAGATGGTGGTCTCAGTGGCAGGCCACACTAGTTTCACAAGGACTCAACTCACCAAAGCAAAACCTGGCCACTAAGAAACAGCAAAGTGACAGTCAAGTGTTCAATGGTCTGTCATACTTATCATCTGTGTGTTTTGTTATCCACAAAGAGAGACTGGAGAAATCTTTGGAGACACTTACCTAATGCTCATTTCACTTGACTACCTCAAAGTAAAAGAAGCTTTTCACATGAATTATCTAGGCATCACTGCAGGGACAAGCTGGTTTACCTGAAAAGAATGTTGCCAAACAGCACTGCCATAAGTTACAATCCTGGCTTCATAAAAGTTCATTGCTGCCCAGAAAGACAATGATGTCATTACTGGCTACATAGCATATTACTAACTCTTGAGCACATGATTGTCCACATTGGAACTACTCTTGGCCTACAATGGGATGCTCAAATGTGGCATTTGATAGTTCCTTCCACTGTGATTGTTATTAAATAGCACAACTTGTTAGTTATATTCATTTCTACCACTTACCCATCTATCCATCTACCCACCTACCCGTCCGTCCATCCATCCATCCATCCATCCATCCAGTTTTCTGGGTGCCTAATTTCATGTCCAGTCTTCTTTTAGATGTCTTCACATGTGGTCAACAAAACAAACTTTAAGAGCTGGTGACTGTTATTACTTCCTATTTGTTGCATGTATTTGGTGTAGGTGATGAAACTGAAATTAACAGCTAGAGCAAATTTGGGGTTTGCACATTTACCTTCCCAATAAGGTGGGGGGGGGCATTTTTGAAGATGGTAGTTGGTAGGATAGGTCTGGATGTTAGCTCAAGTTTTCCACATGAGCCTTTAATTTCAGGTCATAAAAAACCACTCCAGTTTGTGCATATAAATGGAATCAGTTTAAATAGTGAAGGTTTAGAGAAAAGCAAACTGCAGGTACAATTGATAAACTTTCTGTCTCATTATGGAAAATTTCTTTATACAAACTTCTTAGCATAAGGAAGAGCTGGTACAAAAATTCTGTAATACAAATCTTTAAGTAGAATTTTTCCAGTATGACCATTCTATGCATGAGGAATTCTTGTTTAAATATGCTATCCATTGGCTTTCATTCATTATCAGAATCTATTACTTTAAAAATACTTAACTTCCCATATAGATCTCAACTGTATTAGCAGAGTTCATTGTGAAAGACAAAAGAGAGAAGAGGGTGATTTCTAAATTTCCTGCAGAGTCTCAAATTGAACTTCTGAAAGCCTCTTCTGACTTTATTGTAACTATATCATAGGGCCTAGCCGATACCAAATATTTTCCATCACTGTGGAAAATCATAGTGTAAAGGGCAAAAATGGTCAGAAAGCTGAACTGGAAAGTCTCCAGATTTTCTGGATTGAAAATACCCCTCTCAAGGCACAGTCTTTAAAATCAAAACACAGTCATGGAATCCCTACAACACTGTCACGAGACACAATAACAGGTAGAGAGGCAGAGAAATTAAAATGTCAATAAACAGCATTTAGTGAATGATTATGTTCTCCCATTTGAGCAAAGGCAGGCTGAGTCAACTTGAAACCAGTTATGCTGACTATGGGAGTTTGCCATATTACCAGCACATCACAGACACTCAGGCTGTGGCTTTTCCATTAGCCCATGTTATGACAGTAAGCAGCCATGGAAGCCTTGATTTCCACATCTCAAAAAAAAAAGTTTCTTTAGTTTCTAAAACCCTGGTATGGGTTATAGGTTCAGTTATAGCACAATAGAGCTCCAGCTGTTTCTTTTCAGGAAAGAAAATGGCAGAAGAGTCATGAGGAAATCTGGACTTTCCCTAAGGAAAAGAATCACGATGTACAGTTTATAAGGTCAGGAGGCAATAGGGTCCTTTGGGGGGTTCATGAGACCCAGCCTATTTATGTTCATCTGTCTACTTTGAAGCCCTAATTCCAAGTCCCAGAGGGACAGCCAATACAGGTTGAATACAAGCGAAGCTAATGGCAAGCAAACATCCTGGCTCCTGGGGTACATCGCTGCTGCTCAAGAAATTTTCCACATCTTGCTAACAGTTTGTATTGTGCTATTTTGAATATTGCTGGCTTGGAATTATAGAACAAGCTATGACAGATCATGAAGATTTAAAGTGTGGTTACATCAGGAAAAGAATCAGCTCCCTTCTACTTAATATAGCTAAGTTAGTGTGCTCTCCATGCCAACCAGTTCGCTTTACAAAGAAAATAGTTTAGTACTTTCATGGTGTTGACATGCCTATTAAGAAGCAGGCTGGACATGGGTCTGCCACACCACTGCTGAAATGGTTATCTAATTACAGGTTGGGGGACAGGTGATGGAGTTGCTAACCCAGCTCCTGGCAGGTCATAGACATGGAGGCAACCCACCAAATTTGCCTTCAATTCAACTGCTTTCCCCATGCCCCAGGGTTCCTCCACATCGATCCCAGGTCTGCAGCAAAAAACACGCTTGAAAAAAGTTCATAGAGGTCACGGAAGTTTATAATTGTAAGTTTCCAGGAGAGTATAAAAATCGACTTGCTTACTGTTTTCTCTGAGCCAGTTGTATTTTTAAACTTCAGGAAAATGGTAGGGAGACTTGTTCTAGTTAGGCAAGGTCACACCTGCAGGCAAAGACGACAGAAGCCAAACCACCAAGAGTGGGTGGGCTGGGTGGTCTACCCGGAAAATAGAACGGCATGTTTCCAGTTGAGGCCCGGACCTAAAAGCAGAAGCTCCTCAGAGCCTGGGCAGTCCGGGTGGAGGCAAACCTCACTGTTGCTGGGAGCAAGCGTAGGAGGGCTCAGCCTCAGGCATCTGTTTCCCTTTCTGCTGGAGGAGGTGAATTTACAGTTTTGGCCAAATCACCTCTGTGCTCTGGATTACATTTAGGTTTGTGAGGGTGTTTGCAAAAAGAAAAATATTAATAGATTCCTTTCATGGTCCCCTTGGAACATCAAGTAGGTAAGCACTGGTTGGTATGAGCTTCTGGGTCAGGGCAGACTGTAGCATAATTCAGTCTCCCAGTACTCCATGACCGTAACACAGATGAGAATGGGCCCCTGTGTTTCCTGGAATTGCACATCCTAATTATATACTCGGTATGCTTATGTATTATATAGGGAGCTTAGTCTTATAGTAAGAGTGAAAAGAAATTTTTTTCAAGCAAAGGCAATTTGGTTCCCCATATAATGACAAAGCTGTAGCACATATATTGTTTCCTTAGGGAGGGGCTTATGGTGTCTCTGACGGCAATACTCTGCCATCAAATCTTCCCAAGAAAAGATAAGGAACCCAAGGCATGGATTCCTCATTAATGAATGAAAATAAATAGGTATTTACATGACAGGTCTTATTCTGAATGCTATGTGCTAAAATGGTAAGTTTACCATCTACCCAAGGAAATCAATATGATTTTGTCATTTCTTTCCACTTTCTCCTTGTCTTGAGTGCACTAGCTAGTGTGTGTGTGTGTGTGTGTGTGTGTGTGTGTGTGTGTGTGTGTGTAGGTATTGAACCAAAGGCCTAACACACACTAGGCTCTCATTTGCATTATGTATTTTGAGACAGATTCTCACTAAGTTGCCGAGGGCACTTTGGGTCCACTTTGTAGCCCAGGCAGGCCTTAGACTTGGTACTCTTCCTTTAGATACCAGAGTAGATGTGAATAGAGAACTTCACCATCAGGTTCAGCTTCCATATCATATTTTTTTACTTTCTGATTTTAGGGAAAGCATGCCATTAGGCAGTTTTTTTTTTTTTTTTAAAGAATCGCCCAGATAATGACACAAGTTCAAAGTGGAAGAACTGGTAGCCTCATTGCACAGACAGGCTAGAACAAGGTAAACTGAAATTCTGATCAAACATTTGATTTTAAGTTTATAGAAATATTTGACATGTACACAATTTTGTCTCAAAGGAATAGATTTTCACACTAACAGAAAAAAATATTTTTCTCTTATCGATTTCTTTTGGAAATGTTATAATGTCTTACAAGTTTCTTTTCTATAAAAAATTAAGTCATGACTCAAAAGCAAAAAGGAGGATGAAGTACCTTGGTCACTATCTTACCACAAATATAATGTGAAATATTTCACATTGAATTTAAAAGTCATCTCAAGCCCTTGGCTATGACATAAAAGAAAATGTTACAAGTGACGGCAAATGAGAATTGCTGTGCAACTGACAGGGGAAGATTATATTTGACCAATCACATCTGAGGTACACAAAAATCACTTTGTATAGGAGACTGCAGAACAGCAACTTTGGGGGCATCTCATCTCATTATTTCAATCTTCTACATTTAGACATCTGCTCAGAGGACAGATAAAATACCTGTAGTTCTCACACACCAGTCTAAACTTCTCTCTCAACTGCTTCAACTAGGTTGCCCCAACTCCAGCATCTCCACAGCTGCTCTCAGCATGGAACGACTCCATTGCTTAAGTGGAAAGAGCACACTGCCTGCCTGGAACTTCCAGCTCAGGGTTTCAGTGAAAGACACCACTGTCCTCCAAAGCACATTATCCAATCATTAGATTCGGGCTGCTGGAGTGGAGACAAAGGCAGTACTATGTCCTATCTCCCTCTACCATGTGCTCTGCCGGTGATGTCATTTTTAGGTACCGTCTTTCAATTCAAAGCACGGATTTTTGTACAAGTTCTAAGGATGTTAGAAGCCAATTAAAAGGTACACATTCTCTCCTGTGGGTCACTCATTTCAGAAACTATATTTTTTAAAGGCTTGAAAGAATATCTTAAGCTCTATCATTCTTTTGAAACAAGACTACTAACAAAGGCAAATTTTAACATTCATAATATCTAAATGGAATGAACAAAAAAATCCTACTCTGATTAGTGCCGTCTCCAGGAAATACTCATAGACTGATTTTTTTTGATAGGTTACAAAAGACAGAAGTTAAAAATAATGCCAGGCGGTGGTGGCCCACACCCTTAATCTCGGCACTTGGGAGGCAGAGGCAGGTGGATCGCTGTGAGTTCAAGACCAGACTGGTTTACAAGAGCTAGTTCCAGGACAGGCTTCAAAGTTCCACAGAGAAACTCTATCTCAAAAAACGAAAATGATAATAATAATAATAATAATAATAATAATAATAATAATAATAATAAGAAGAAGAAGAAGAAGAAGAAGAAGAAGAAGAAGAAGAAGAAGAAGAAGAAAACAAAGATCAGTGAATCTGATGTAGAATATGAAGGGAAAGCTGAGAAACCTTACCCAATAAGAATGTTTGATATTAGTCACTATTAAATCATTGTAACACAAGTAGGTTTTGTCAAAAACACCAATGCCAGTTTATGTTGGAGAGGATGTGGAGAAAGGGGAAGACTCCTTCACTGCTGGTGGGAGTGCCAACTTGTACAGCCACTTTGGAAATCAGTATGGCGATTCCTCAAGAAAATGGGAATCAGTCTACAACAAGATCCAGCAATTGCACTCCTAGGCATATATCCAAAAGAAACACATTCATACAACAAGAACATCTATTCAGCTATGTTCATAGCAGCATTATTTGTAATAGCCAGAACCTGGAAGCAACCTAGATGCCTCTCAACTGAAGAATTGATACAGAAAATGTGGTACATTTACACAATGGATTACTACTCAGAGGAAAACAAGAAACAAAACAAAACAATGGAATCTTGAAATTCTTAGGCAAATGGATGGAACTAGAAGAAACCATTCTGAGCGAGGTAACCCAATCACAAAAAGACAAACAGAGTATATACTCAGTCATATATGGATTTTAGACATAGAGCAAAGGATTACCAGCCGACAATCCACACCACCAGAGAAGCTAAGAAACAAGGAGGACTCTTAAGAGAGACATACATGGTCCCCTGAGAAGGGGAAATGGACAAGATCTCCTGAGCAAATTGGGAATATGGGAGGAGGAGGAGGGAGCTAGAAGAATAAGAAAGGGAGAAAAGGAGGAGTGAGTAGGACATGAGGGAGCAGGAAGGTTGTGTAGGGGGAAGAATAGAGGAGAGAATGATAAGAGATATCATAATACAGGGAGCCATTATAGGTTTAAAGAGAAATCAGGCACTAGGGAAATGTCTGTAGATATACAACAATGACACCAACTAACAATCTAAGCTATAGAGGAGAGGCTGCCTTAAATGCCCTCCCCTGATAATGAGATTGATGACTGACTTATATGCCATCCTATAGCCTTCACCCAGCAGCTGGTGGAAGTGGAAGCAGATACCCACAGCTAACCACTGAACTGAACTGGAATCCAGTTGTAGAGAAGGAATGATGAATAAAGGGGTCCAGACAAGACTGTTGAAACCCACAGAAGCAGCTGACCTGAACAACGGGGAGCTCTTGGTTTCCAGACTGACAGCTGATCCCATGAACGTGGATGTCAGTGAGGAGACCTCAGAAATCTGTGGGGCCTTTTGTCGTAGATCAGTACTTATCCCTAGTATAGGAATACACTTTGAGAGCCCATTCCACATAGAGGGATACTCCCTGAGCCTAGACACAAAGGGGTGGGCCTAGGCCCTATCCCAAAGGATATGACAGACTCTGAAGACCCCCTATGGAAGGCCTCACTCTCCCTGGGGAGCAGAAAGGGCATGGGAATGTAGGGTGTTAGTTGGGGGAGGGCAGACGAGGAGGGGAAGCAGAGGGAACTGGGATTGACATGTAAAATAATCTTGTTTCTAATTTAAATAAAAAATGGAGAGAAAGAAAAAAAGACAAGTAGAGTTTGTTATATATAATTAGACTTGAATTATGGTTGATTAGGGTATCACATTTTACTTGTGATCTTCTGTTGTTATTAACAGTAAGAATATAGCCATTTAAAAAACAAATCTTGGGTATAGATTAGGTGGGAACCCTTTGCTGTCCATTTCCTTTTTTGATTCTTTGGATTTCAGCCAATAGAAACGGAGGTAGAGGGGAAAGAATAAACAGCAAGTAGCTATCTAAGAGATAGTAGTGGTGTTATCATGAGTTCACACTGTGACACTGGATGATGCCAGAACAGAGGCTCATATTTCCTTCGTCCCACAGGGAGAGCCTGGAGGTTTCTCATATGAGCGGGGAAGGAAAGGAAAATAGAGAACATCTCAGCACAGTGCCACACTCCCTCTGAAATTCAGGACACTTTTCCTTGGCATGTTTTGCCTAATTTATTTCTTTCTTGCTTATTTTTTTCCTTGATTAAAGACCATACACTCATAGGAAGAAGTTGGGTTTTCAAAGAAAATTCTTCTAAAGTAACTTGTATGCTTTCTGGGTGTACTCAGGTGGCATACACACTTGGTTCATTTCTAAACGCCAATGCTTAGCGTTCTACCTGCCTTTCAAATATGTAGAAATTGAGAGAAGTTGCCAAAATTCACATTTCATCCACATGTATCTACAACTCGTAGGTATATATTGAAAGACTTTCTTTGAAATAAGTCAGTGTTTTGGACTTGGTAGAAGGAATGATCAAGTTGGTTACATCCTCCTTCTGCTGGTCGTAATAGTTAAGTTGAATTCCATCCACAGTAGACTTACCCATTAGAGTGACTTATACAGTCTCAGAGCATATTATGTATGAGGCACACACTATAAATATCTAGGAGAAGAAGGCTTTACTGTGGGAAAGACAGGAAGCCATGGGTGTAATGCTGTGAACCTCCTCAACAGAGAAGGGCCCCTAACTTAGGCTGGCTTCTGACTTTGTTTTATCTTGAGCCACCGAGACCTCTACCATCATCAACAGCTAGTTTGTTTATTTTGTTTTATTTTTAATTGAAATATTACATCATTTCTCCCTCTCCTCTCCTCTGTCTAACCTTTCCCATACCCCCGTCACCCATTCTCAAATTTGTAGCTTCTTTTTCTTTAATTATTATTGCCACATGCACATCCCAGAATCCATTTAACTTTGCTTGTATGTCTTCAGGGTTCACTAATAGGTATTGGATAACCAATTATAGTGCTCATCCCTGGAGAAGGCTAATTTTCACTCTTTCAGTAGTGACTGTTTAGTCACTTCATTTAGTGGGGGGGACCTCTGAGATTTCCCTCGCCCACATTGGCATGTCAACTGGTATTGTCATTGTTCAGGTTTTTCTTGGGGAGCCAAACTGCTGAGATTTAATGGGTATAACATTCCTGGCAAATCTAGAACACAAAATCTTGCAGCAGATTTCTTCGCTTTAAAATCTTTCTTCCCTTCTGTGATGTTCCCTAAGCCTTAGGTATAGAATTATCTTGTGGATATCTTAGGTCTGGGTACTCCACATTGAGTGTTTCTCTGCTTTTTTTTTTTTTTTTTTTTACCAGTAGTGACTTTCTGTAATGGTCTCTGTGTTGGTACTTAGGCATCTGTACTGGCCTGTCCTTGGAGTTCTGACAGGATATGCCCTCAGTTGCAGCCTCTAAGAGCACCACCTGTGCACACTGGCTGTGTTCCCTTTTAAAGGGGTCCTGCCTACTCGTCCCTTTCCCCCCTCTTTTCTTTCTCCTGCTGCTCCTGTCCCTGGAGGCCAGTCTCTCCCTTGCCCCTTTCCCCTTTTATGATCCCTTTCCCTAATTAAAACAAAAATAAAGAACTCTCCACTTAAACTCTGTAGCATGGCATCTTTATCTCTTGTGCCAGTTTTTTTTTTTTAATTACAACACTCTGTTGCAAAAAGAAGCCTCTTTGATGGGGGGATGAGAGATATACTTCTCTGTGGGTCTCAGGGTAAGTCTTTATAATTTGGGATTATATTGGTTTAGAAAAGTAGTAGGTTGTCCTTCAGAATCCAAGACCTCACTAGCCACAGACCACTGGCCACAGATTGTTGGCTAGGTTTACACTGTAAACTGTACAGTATCAGGCATGAATTGCCTTCTACCAAGTGGACTTTAAGTCCAATCAGACAGCCATTGGTTACATCTAAGATAAGGTTGTCACTATTACTCTTTTCAGTACCTTACCATGCTGGTCATTACTGAGGCCCACAGACATCATAACTGGGTGAGACTATTGATTTTCTTCCTCACTTGATTGCTTTGGCAGTCTACACAGTACCTTCTGATACTGAGAGCTAGTTCCTAGAAAGGAAGCTTTCAGCTCAGATTCACCTTGAATCCTCTGAGTATTATGTCCAAAGTGCATGATGTCTTCAGCAATGGTGACTTGCCTTCAAATTCTAGGAGGCAACCAACAGCAACAAAAATAACCTATATTGTATTGAGAGTCTCTTAAATTGCCCTGACAAACCACGAGGAAGGAAATTTCTCATGCCTTGTACAAAGAGATGAACAGGAACGATATGAAGGAAGAAATACAAAAAGGGGAGGGGCTTTAACTGGGGAGGGGGTTAGGATAAAACAGAATGAGATAGAGGGAGGTGGAATTCGTATGTTTGAAAAGGACATAGGGAATCATATCATCTTATATTTACCTAAAGTTGCACACAAAACATGTAAGTATACACACACATACATATAGTTTAAATAAAGTTACATCATTTGGGTTGATAATGCTTCCCTAGGAACATTAGCCTACCTAACACTTAGCCTGTTATTGTTAAGGTATGAACCTGCTTCACCAACCCTGTCATCTCAGCTTTACAGGTGAGAAGGTTAAGGTCCAGAGATAATCTACTGAATTGCATAAGGAGAAAATACTAATGAAAATAAAGTTAAAAATAAAATTACTGTGCTCTGAGGAAGGTCAATGGAAGGTCTAATATTCTTATTTGTACTGAATAAAAACAGAGAAAATAGAGCTAAGAGTGCCTAGTAATTGGTCTTGCCAGAGTAAATTAAATTATTACAACCTCCATATACAGTGAGAAGTGTTAATAAGAAAATTGGTTTTTAATGAATTATTTTGCTTCGCTAATCTAGTCTGTACCCTAAAAGCCAGGGATGACATCAATTTAGTCAGTATTAAGCACTGAATCGCTCTCTGGTGGTGGTAGTGTTGGTGTTCACAGCATTAACAATAACAACAATTCAATATTCAAACTTTTCAGAATCCAGTGATTCAAAAACCCTTAAAGCTGAGATCATTCATCACCCCATCTTTATTCTAAAACACAGATTCTAGGGAAACATCACTAGCTTTGGACTTGCAATAAATCTGCAAGATCTTCTTCTGTCTCCTCTTACAGCAGGGGCAACATCATGGCTTTTGCTATAGTTGCTATATGAACTCGTGATGTCCTGCACACAGTGGATTAGTCAGCAATGGACACAGGGCACCCATTCCATTAATGCAGACAGTGGGCACACTAGAGCATAGGCCAGATCACACTTCCAGATCATCTGAGACTGACAGCACACTGTGAATATCCCTTGGAAGATGGCCAACGACATAAGAAAAAACCCATTCAAAGACATATTTCCTTCCTGGGGCATGTCCCATACAGTGACCAAACAAAATAGGGAGTACAAGGCCCAGTCCCCTCATCTAAGGAGTTGGTCCAAAATTCTCAGCTGGCACACCTCCAATTTGGAGTCTGGCATTCCTGGAATTTAACTTGCAATCTCTTGTTATTTGGATGTTATATTTGACTGAAACAAGAGGCAACAGAGACACTCACAAGAGACCTCTATTCAAACTACTGTTGTGGAAAGGAAAGAGCAACTTAGGAACCAAAGATGTGAGCTCTGATCCCAGTGACTACTTATAGCCTGGCTCACACCTTTCATATTTCAGCTTTAAGGCTTTAAAATGTGATAACCTTATAACTTTGACACAAAGTTTAGCCCTCTTCACTTTGGAACTCCCTTTAGGCCCAATAGTTTCCCTCAGGCTAGGCAAAATGTTTTTCTTCTATTTAAAACATCAATAATTGTAATTTTAACAAACCCTAATCCACTCTCACAACAAAAAAATCAGGAAGTTTTCTTCAACCATTTGGAACACAGACTTTGTATATTAATTTAATCAAATGATTATTCATTAATTTGTTGTGATAATTAACACTTAGTGTCTACAGGATTTAGAACCCACCAAGGGGGCAAACCTTGGGGTATGCCTGGGAAGGATTATCTAGATTCACTTAATTGAGACAGGAAGATCCACCTTAAGTGTGGATGGCACCATGCCATTGGCTAAGGCTCCAGAGTGAATGAGTGACTAGGAAGGGGAAACTGAACTGAATACGTGCATTCATCTCCCTCTGCTTCCTGGCTGTCTATATAATATGGCCAGTTTTCTGAACTTCCTGCCCCCATAACTGCCCCACCATGATGGACTACACTCTGGGACTGTGAGCCAAAAGAAACCATTCCTTTCTTAAATGACTTCACCCATGTATTTTCTTGCATAAGTAAGCAATAAAAGTACTACTTATAAAGAAAAAAATTCCTACATTTTTATCAAGACTGAATTTGAGGACACCATTTTCTTCTGTGAAGTCTACCCATAAATTATTTCATGTTCAAATATTGTTTTGATAACAACCCACAAATACATATTTTAAAACATATTACAGGGAGTTAGTTACTGAACTATGCTTTGAATTCATGAAGAAGCAGACACTTTTACAATGGTATCATACATAAATGAGGAAGGGTATAGTCCAGCAATGTGTGGTCACTAGAAAATGATATCTGTCTGTCTTCCTATTTAGACTAATCTAAACATAGACAGCATCAGCCTCTGTCCCCACGCTTGCACATCAAATCTTCTAACATGTTATGTCTAGTTCAATTATAAGACAGCTCAATTGATCAAAGTTGTATTTGCAAGTCCTTTTGATGTACCCTCAGAAGGCTTACCAAATCCCATTTTAAAAATATACTGTGCCTAGAGCATCAATCTATCACTCATGTTTATTTTTTATTGAATTTCTGGTAAGCGGGTACTGTGATGATTCTCAAAACCTTAATTCCAGCACTCCATTACCATGTCGCTAATGGGTTCAGAAAAACCCAACCACAGAAAACATAATCACAGTAACCCTCTGTAAAGAGGTACCTGAAACCTCATTGATTACAACACTTAAAATGTTCCCCGTGAAGGTCAAACTCAAAATATATTTATGAAAAATAAACCTTTATGTTTATATTTTAAATCTCTTGGCCAGAAAAAACATGGCAGTTTGGGCCAGAGTATAAAAAGCTAACATAGGATCCAGGAGAATATTTAGCTACTTTATTCAAATAGAAATTTGTCAGCACTTTGGAGCCATGATGAAGACTTCCCCAAGAACAGAGGTATTGCATTGTGCCTTGGTTATTAAAAGTTAATTAACCTGCATTGATAGCAACAGACAGCTATCTTAGCAGGAAAATCTTCCTGAGAAGGATAAGACTTGACTGTTTTCAGACAGAATATGGAGAAGTACATTGTATGCAGTAAAAGTCAACACTAAAAGATTTCAATAGTCATTTCCACCCAAGAGCTGTAATGCATCCATAAGCAACGATCTACAGTTCATGGAGCACTGATAAGACCAAGCCTTTCGCCTGATGGATTCAGAAACCTCACTTGGTTTTTTGGTTTTACAGATTGATTCACTTACATTGCCAATTCAGTTTCCTATACATATGAGATGGTCTATTACTCTCTCTCTCTCTCTTTTAATTCTTTTTTATTTAAATTAGAAACAATATTATTCTACATGTCAATTCCCGTTCCGTCTCCCTCCCCTCCTCCCCTGCCCCCCACTAACACCCTACCTATCCAATACCATTTCTGCTCCCCAGGGAGAGTGAGGCCTTCCATGAGGGGTCTTCAGAGTCTGTCACATCTTTTGGGATAGGGCCTAGGCCCTCCCCCGTGTGTCTAGGCTCAGGGAGTATCCCTCTATGTGAAATGAGATCCCAAAGTTCATTCCTACACTAGGGATAAGTACTGATCTACTACAAGAGGCCCCATATATTTCCGAGGCCTCCTCACTGACACCCACATTTATGGGGTCTGGATCACTTCCATGCTGGTTTCCCAGTGGTCAGTCTGGGGTCCAAGAACTCCCTCTTGTTCAGGTCAGCTGTTTCTGTGGGTTTCACTAGGGTGGTCTTGATCCCTTTGCTCATCACACCTCCCTCTCTGCAACTGGATTCCAACTCAGTTCAGTTTTTAGCTGTGGGTATCGGCTTCTACTTCCATCAGTTGCTGGATGAAGGCTTTAGAATGGTATATAAGTTAGTAGTCAATCTTGTCATCAGGGGAAGACATTTAAGGTAGCCTATCCACTGTTGCTTAGAAGGTTAGTTGGTATAATCCTTGTAGATCTCTGGACATTTCCCTAGTGCCTGATTTTGCTTTAAACCTATACTGGCTCCCTCTTTAATGTTATCTCTTATTTTGCTCTCCTCTATTCTTCCCCTACACAACCTTCCTGCTCCCTTATGTCCTTCTCACCCCCTTCTTCTCTCCTTCTCATTCTCCTAGCCCCCTCCCCCCCTCTTCCCATGCTCCCAATTTGCTTAGGAGATCTTTTCCATTTCTCCTTCTCCAGGAGAACATGTATGTCTCTTTTAGAGTCCTCCTTGTTTTCTATCTTCTCTGGTGGTGTGGATTGTGGGCTGGTAATCCTTTGCTCTATGTGTAAATCCATATATGAGTGAATGAATACCATGTTTGTCTTTTTGTGATTGGGTTACCTCACTCCTATTTTCTCCTAGTTCCATACATTTTCCTGAAAATTTCAAGATTCCATTGATTTTTCCTCTGAGTAGTACTCCATTGTGTAAATGTACCACATTTTCTGTATCCATTCTTCAGCTGAGGGACATCTAGGTTGCTTCCAGGTTCTGGCTATTACAAATAGTGCTGCTATGGACATAGTTTAATTGATGTCCTTGTTGTATGAATGTGCTTCTTTTGGGTATATGCCTAAGAGTGGAACTGCTGGATCTTGTTGTAGACTGATTCCCATTTTCTTGAGGAATCTCCATACTGATTTCCAAAGTGGCTATACAAGTTGGCACTCCCACCAGCAGTGGAGAAGTGTTCCCCTTTCTGCACATCCTCTCCAGCATAAACTGTCATTGGTGTTTTTGATTTTGGCCATTCTGACTGGAGTAAGGTGGTATCTCAGAGTTGTTTTGATTTGCATTTCCATGATGACTAATGATGTTGAGCACTTTCTTATGTGTATTTCAGCCATTTTAGATTTCTCTGTTGAGAATTCTCTATTTAATTCTGTACACCACTTTTTAATTGGATTATTAGGTGTTTTGGAAACTAGCTACTTGAGTTCTTTGTAAATTTTGGAGATCAGCCTTCTGTCAGATATGGAGTTAGTCAATATCTTTTCCCAATCTGTGGGGTGCCGTTTTGTGTTGTTAACTGTCCTTTGCCTTAAAGAAACTTCTCAGTTTCAGGAAGTCCCACTTATTAATTGTTGATCTCAGTGTCTGTGCTACAGATTACTCTCTAGTTCCTCTATAGTTTTATCATTACTTAGTACCAACTGGCAGATTAAAACTTGGCTTCCTAAGTAGAGAGAGAAGCCTCATTATAGTGATAGAAACACAGGTAACAGCAAATATACTTAACAACCAGACAGAGAGTGGACTAAGAGCTTGATTAATCAGAGTAGATTCTGACATGGAGAAGAGGCCACTGAAAAGAGCTGTGTATCAGCTCTGATTACAAGGTTTCTGGACTTTCCTTGACTTGTAATTAGACTTTATTTGTTCACCATTACTGTTCTTGAACCTTGAGTCGGTGAACACAGGTGTTATACTTCATTGATTATTGAATCTTCAAGGAAAATGACTGGTAAAATACCTCACCCTGAGAATTCATAAACAGATACATACATAATGTCACCCACAAAGTTTAGTTTAGCTGACTTTACTTTTATTGAATGACTTCACTTTCACCACCTTGCAATTTAACAAAGGGGGAATAGTCTACAACAAGGTCTCTTGGGAAGGAGTTTAATCGGCTTCCCTGCCCTATGCTGGTCCACTCAGACATGGACAATTGTCCAAGATCATACAGCACCTTCCATTTGACTACAAACCAGAAGAAAAATAGACCCAGAATAACCTTTAGGCCTCAAAGCCCCTCATCAAAGACACTGACTAATGTCGTTTCCTAAGAACAACTTCCTTCATGTTGCTAACCTAACTCTAAACTTAACTAATTTAATAGACTAACATAATAAGCCAATTTTTTGGTCAATGAAAGTCTGGCTATTAGTTACATGTTTGATTTTTGAAACTGTCAAGATTCCCTATGTAGTAAGGGCAACTTTTTTTTTCTTTTTAATTTGTTGTGTTTTAGCCTCACCCTTGCTGCAATCAGGAAATATATTTTTAGTTGATGAAATGATTTGATGATAAATTTACATTACACAAAATAACCACCTCAGAGAGCAGTCCAGAACATACTGTTGGAAGATGGAAGACCTAATGTTTATGATATTCTGTTTCCTTTCTTTGTGCATGTCAGAAACACCCACTAAAAACTGATGCGTTTAGCTGACATGTAAACCAAAATGCCTATTTTTGAACTCATAGTTGATTGTGCTGTGAATAACACTTCTAAACCAAAGGGCTAGTTGCTTAATACAGTGTTTAATTTTATATTTACAAACCAAACTTTGTTCCAGTGTTTCCATTATGTATACAATGTTTATAGTTATCAGGCAGTAAGTATGGACAGAGCAGACTTGACATGGCCTGCCAAAGATATCAAGATACTATTTTCAACTTTCTCACGTTTTCCCCCTAAGTTATTTCCTAACTGAAAATAAAGATAATTAAAGATATAAGACAACTGTTATTTTATTTGTGCGTGTGAATGAGTGAATGAGAAAAAAGAGAGGGAGAGAGGAAGAGAGGGAGGAAGAGAGAAAAATGGGCCTCTATATGGCACCTTACACATGTGCAAGTTACAGGTTGGACTGACTTGCAAGAGTCAGTCCTCTCGGTTTTTTTTTTTTTTTTTTTTTTTTGTTTTTTTTTTTCAGCCTGAGCCATCTGGTCAATCCAGGCAGTTACATTTTTATATTAAAAATATTAACTCCTCAGTGAGTCTTTGTTACATATCTTACTCTCTTGCTACTACTGTGTGGAAAACTTTTGTGCTATGAAACGTTAAAAATACAAAATAAATATTCTCCATATTCCATGACCTTAATAATCAATCAATGGTGTTTCAAATCCTATTGAATGACCCATAACTCTGAACTTTTTTGGACAGACTGGATTCTCAGCTCTTTCCATCCCACACTCTGTCCTTCCTATGTTCTAGCTTTCAGATTTTAGAATTGGTGGAAGAATGAGTAGAATCAGCTCATTTCCTGACATTCCAACAGATAAAGAGACTTTCAAACTTCCTCATAGGCATCATTTTATTGCAAAGTCAACTTTTAAGTACAATTTCAGATGCACCTTGAATGTCACTGTTTAATGATTCCTAGAGGAAGGGGTATATGCATGCACGAGTACTCTAACACTCCTTCCTATGAACTCTTACCTATCAATCATTTCCACAAACAGAATGGAAGCAGAGATTATCCTTTGCTGTTCAAGGCATCAAATCACTTTCACAGATCTGTTAAAGGATAAAGTACATGCTACTATATCACATAATATCAGATGTCTAAAGAAGCCATCATTTACCCAGAAGTTGTTTATAATTCCTAAGCCTAGAAAGTTTCCTTTCTAAATCCTAGCAACCAGAGAACTTTATTTTTCTAATTTAAAAATGCATTTATTGCCAGGTGGTGGTGGTGCACTCCTTTACTTCCAACATATGGGAGTCAAAGGCAGGTGGATCTCTGTGAGTCTGAGGCTAGCCTGGTCTACAGAGCCAATTCCAAGACAGATTCCAAAACTACAGAGAAACCCTGTCTTGAAAAACCAAAAACAAATACTGATTGATTATTTATTTATTTATTTATTTATTTATTTCATATAGTTCCATGTTTTGCCCCATGCATGTGCACCATATGTATGCTTAGTGCATGTAGAGCCCAGAAAAGGGCATCAGGTCTTCTGAAACTGGTGTTACATATGGTTTGAGGGTGTTGGGAACCAAACCTGTGTCTTCTACAAGTGCTCTTAACTGCTGATCCATCTCTCCAGTCCAATTCAGAGTGTTCTAATTGTACTTCTGAACTGTTTTATTTTTTAAAAGCATGTTTTAAGAAATATCCAGTCACTAATGATTTTGAATGTGTTCAAAGGACCGGCCATATCAAACTTATTTAAGGTGATGTTGCCTGGACGCACTGAAAACACAGTTGACATAATTCAGAGTAGCACAGTAAGATTGCTGAAACAGTAACATGTGCAGACTAAATAAATGAAGTATTCCTTCTGACTATAAAATTTTCCTCTGACTACAAAATTATAGCGAGAAGAAAATCCTACGTGCAGCCTTACACCCATTAATCAGGGTTTTCTTAAGAAATTATCCCTTTTATAATTTTGGGTTCACATGATTTTTCTTGTTGCTGATATTTTGGAAACAAAACAACCAGTAACACCACCTGCTGGATATTTTTTTTCACATTTCACAGAGCAGTAAATCTAGAATAATAAACTCTATAAAGCATACGAGCCAGATCTCTCCTACGTCTCTCTGAACACTGGTCCAGTCTTCCAGCTAAAAGAAAATCCAGTAGGAACTGTAACTATTATTCAGCAGAAATCTCTCTCATATATTTCATGAGGCATTTGGACAAGCTGTAGAAACAGAAATCCCGTGTTGTGAATGTCAGGAGCTGATGAACTACACCAAGCTAAACACTACAGGGTTCTGTGGATCTTTGTCTCTCAGTTCAAGGACATATATATTGGGAACGCCCCTCTTTCAAATTTTGTTTCCTTTCATTAGGCCATTTTTCTAAAATCTTGACATTCAGTGCTTTACTAAAACAAGTGAACTACACATTTCCATGGCTTTAGACTTATTCATAAAAAAGTTGTGTGAGCTTAATGTTATTATGCTAAAAACTAAATGTACTTGATTATATCTATCTTTTCCAATGATAACTGTAATATTAGCAATATACTCCTATTGTCCTAATTTTAAAATCTACAATTTAGGAGGTTTGTAACTTCATTATCTCAAGAAGAAACTGAACTTAGATGCATATAACAAAACATGCATCTTTTATGAGAAAAATATGTAACAAAAATATGTCTTTATTTGGAAATAATACCATGTCTCGTTTTTATTAAAACAAATTCATGCAATTTGTTTTTCAGCATGTTATGTTAAAGAGTTAGAATTTATTATTTATCAGCTTCATGCTGGCTCATAGCCTCTACTAACAGTCCTTAACCATATGCTAATTTCTTCCTTCTATGTACTGTTTTTACTTTTGTAACCAAGTCACTTTTTGTTTACATTTTTGATGACAATGAAAAATGCAAAGGCACTCATTTAGGTGACATGGGATTATTGAGCAAAAAAATAGAATAAGTGAAAAATGGATATATTTGGTTAAGCTGTCTCTCTTCACTGACCACACAGCACCAACACTCCCACTTCCATGCTTGCATTCCACTCCCCTCCATTCCTGCTCTTATAACCAAGTCACCAGAATCTCAACTATGTGAATCTCAGGAAGTGAACTACATAAAACAGTACATCCTTGATTAATTTTAAATACTGAGCCTTTGGGACATGGGAAAAGGATTCCAGATTCTACTTCTTCCATTTACAAAACAAAGTCGGGGGTGGGGGGAGCAATTTCAACAAGTCAAGTTTTTCAATTGGTCAATTTCTATACTTCACTATTCATTTGGTAAAATGCTCATAGAGTTACATAGTTCTCATTGGAATAGAAATTAAAAACCATGTAGACAGCTGTCTTCATGTTTAATTTAGCGGGACATGGAAGGGGAGGTGCAACCTGCACAAGATCCCACGATCACTCAGTAGCATAACCACAGTGGGGATCCTGCTCACTTCAGAAATATTCAGGAACAATATTTCTAAACAAGCCGCAAGCCGATTTCCTGTGAAAGTGTATAACCACTCTACCCTACTAAAAAACCCTGTTAGAATTAATAAATCGAAAACATGGGAGAATAAAGGAACTGCCAAGTCACAATTCAGAAGATGTGGAACAAGGATTCAGACTCGTGTCAAGGGCTTGAAACTTCTCTCTTACACAGTGTGGCTTCCCCATCACTGTAGAATCACCGTCACCATATACTTAGAAAACAGGGATTAATTCAAGGCTGTGTGCCATTTGCCTTCTGGAAAGTCGTTTTATCCTCAATGGCCTATAGCGAGAAGGTTACTATTTTATTACATTTCCTTTTAATTTTTGAAGCTCATTTTAGTGTGCATGTGCATGCACACGCACGCACGCACGCACATATGTACACACAGGTACATATGTTTAATCCACGTGGAAGCAGAAGACAACTTTGAAGTGTTGTCTCCTTCTTCATATATGTCCTGAGGATGAAGCTCGGGTTGTCAGGTTTCTGCAGCAAACCCTTTCTTTACACCAGCTCTCTTTAATTTTTTTTTTTGAGACAGGGACTCTCTATTATGTAGTGCTGGCTGTCCTGGAATTTCTACATAGATCAGGCTGGCCTTGGACTAACAGAAATCTACCAGCCTCTGTCTCCTGAGTGCTGGAATTAAAGGAATAAGCCACCACACCCAGCTTCTTTTTAATTTTTAAAGTTGTGCCTTCCTGGCAAGGTCCTGCACACACTGAGACTATCACTCCTCATACATATTAAAATGTCATAATCTAAGCAATCCTGCAGTGTCTTAAAGCCCAACGTAGCCAGCGGAAATGATGTGCGAGCAGTACTCTAATGCACTGTGAAGCTTCTTTGGAGACCTTTTCTAATAACAAAATCACAGACTCTGCAGAGCTAGACATGTTCTCTAAGTTAACAAAAGTTACCCACTTGGGGAAGTACGATAGCTTCACTAACTAAGAGTTAGTGATTTCTCTGATTATACTTGGAAATAAAGTGGGAAAGGCAAAGTTTCTCTCTTCCTCCCTGTAAACCAATTGGCTACCCAATACCAAGTGGTCAGCCCTGAAAACATACATAAGTAACATTATGAAGATTGAGCATGCCCTATTTAGGAATATATATGTCTATACAAACTAATTAAAAAAGAGGCTGTATATTTGAAAGAGACCAATGAGGAGTTCAAGGGAGGAGTTTGAAGGAGCAAAAAAGGGAAATGATATAATATAATTTAAGTGATATATTATAATCTCAAAAATAAGAGAAATGATAAATATAAAAACAAAACAAAAAAGTATATCACATAAAAAGCTTCAGAATAAATAGAATGGAAATCTCTTACACTTCATCTTAGTTATGGAATAAGGATGTACTCAAGATGAATTTACACAATATAGACAGATACACATGCAATTATATGTTTTGCATATAATATCTGCATGAATTCTTCCTCACTTTAACACTGTGATAACCCTATATTTAATTAAATGCAGATACTGGTACTTGAATAAATATAAGCTATTAATAACCAGGAAGATTTGTACTTAATATTTAGTAAACATTTGGCAACATATAAATTGCTGGGAATAGACTTCTTCCTGTGAATGCATCTGTATTTTATGTTGCATTCTCCGCAAAATAATTCACAGTTGTTGGTGCGTCAGCACACCACCCCTTGTTAACCTAACTCCCACTTCTAATGTTCTTCATTCCACAGATGTGGAGTGACTTACAGGGAGACAGCCTGGTCCCATTGTGTGCAAAAACTCTGGTTAATATTCAGTATTTTTTATTAGCAAGGTAAAAATAAGAACTTCATTAAATACTACCAATCTACGCTTATATTTGAAGACATTTGTGTCTTTGGACCAGAAGCCTGAATTCCCAACACCAACCACACCTTCAATACAGATGTGTAACAAGCAAATGCAGATGAGAATACTCAGTCTGTTATGCTGAAAATCAATTCACTAGAATAGAAGGGGAAAAATAGCCTGGTTTCTAAAGTTTCCCTGATGAAATGCAGTCCAGACACAGCCACCTGGTATTAAATGTTGAAAATTACAATGGAAAGGTGATGCAGTCCATTTCACTGTAGATTTTCTTCTGAACACAAAATAATCCTTGAAGTGAAAACACTCTAGAAATATGGATAATCTAGAAAGACCTGTTTACCACAGCCATGTATAAGAGTACTGTGTATAAAAAGATCATGGTTAATAGAAAGGATGGTTAGCAACAATCCATAGGAGAAATCTGCTTGCTCACACCAAGCCGCAGAGAACAACAAATGGTCAGATTCATATCAGTTCATATCATATCAGATTCATATCCCATTCTTGGCAATGGGAAGGAGATGAGGGGTTTTAACTTTTATGTGGTTTCTGGAAAGCTACAAAGTCATCCCTGATTGAGGAATGCTTAGCAATTCCTGAGCAAAATCCTAATTTCAGTGTGCATCATACCAGTTTTTACTATCTTTGGGTCTTCAGCTTCTTGGAGGCATTCTCAATGATGGCATGCTCCTAAAGCTAATGGACTGTCTATAATTTATGTAGGAGTTTCTGTCTGGCCATGTCTTGTTTCTACCTGCTTCAGTGGTCTATTGTGTTAAGGGAAGTGATTGTCCAAGACAGTACAATTATTCCTAGTTAAAGTCTATCCTTGGCAGAAGCATGAACCACCATGTAGAGAATAGTGTACATCTGGACAGAGACAGACACCACAGTCATCCAGGAGGGAAAATGAGGAATCATACAAAATCCTTTGGAACAGCAAACTTCTTAATTCCTTATCTTGCTATGGTATGTTCTTCCATGTCCACAAATAACATCTTCACCTGTGTTTGAAGCATCCTCCTTACAAATGTCCATCTTAGGACTTTCTTAACTTGAACTGTTCCATTTCTCATTCTCACCTTTAAAATACCATCGCTTGGTTTGTCATCTATTCACCTCACTCTTGGTTTCTCCTTACCTCACCACCATCTTTTCTTGCCTCCTCTGACTACCTCTTCCTCTTTTACCCCTACATTCTCCTGCTGCCACAGTCCAGGTCAGATGCCTCTTTTCTTTTTATCCATACTCCTTGCTTTTGCAGCTTCAACATTTTTCATGACTTCAGTTCCATTTGCCACAAAATTCCTGAATCTGTGCCTCAGATGCCTGATATTTGGCTCATTTACCAATTCTGCATCGAGAACCACTAATAGCCAAGACAGGCCTCCTTGCCACTGATGTCTCCAAAACTCTGTTTCCGCCTGTTTCTCATTTCCTGGAAGCCTATTCTATCTTCTCATGCATTGAATGTTCCTCTTTCTAATTCTAAAACTTTTCTTATGGCTCCTCCTCTAAAGCCTGATTCTTAGCACTTATGATGTAGGCTTTAATCTTTCTCATCTAGGTGCTTTATTCTTGTCCCTTCCAAACTTTCCCTTATCTAACTTCCTTCCCCATTAAGTTTGCCTCCTGTGGGATTGCAAGGATGATTCCAAGTCCACTAGCCTCTTTTTAATGTGGGTACTGGGGATCTGAACTTTAGCTGTAATATTTATAGGGTAAGTACTTTATCCACAAAGTCATGGCCCTAGCCTTTTGGAGTTCTTTATTCATGCCTTTTATTTTCTGATTGCTGCATTCTGCATACACTTTTTCACCTGCTAAGATCAGGCAAATTGCAACAAATAGATTTCTACACGTGTTGGTGTGCACTACCAAATTTTAATTCATTCTTCTGAGATTTATGATTCTCATGGCTTTACACAACGGCACTTTGAGAAGACTCTCACACTTTATTTTTCCTTCTAAAGTAGATCACTTTGAATTTCATCTCATTACTCTTTCAAAAGATTGTCATGGCTGGTCATATTTTGTTAGCTCAAGTCTTCCCCCGTGTGTATTGAAGGATGTTTATGAAAATCAGTAGAACTTTGACTATGAAAGAGAAATAAGGTGTAACCAAAACAATCACAGACTCATGAATCTTGGCAGAGCACCTTCAGATTCTTCTGATTCAAACTGTAACCTTGTGCCAGAGCCCCTCAGTGGCACTCCAGCCACAAGATTTTCTAGCTACTACCTGATGCTGCGGTCAGGGAGGGACAGCTAGAACAGGACATTCCATTGCTGGCAGTGTTGCTTTACTCTGGGCCAAGACATACTTCCTGGTAACCTTGCTTGCTACCCCCAGCCCCAGGTCTACAAACACTTGGGATCCTCCTACTTGTCAGGTTTCAGACCCATGTTACTGCTCCATGAACAGGATGCTATAGAATAGGTGGTATGGATGACCTAGCTACCATATTCACTGATGGTGAACAATAGTTTTGTTTCCTATTCTGTTTTCTTTATTGATCATTTTGTCCCTATCACTAAATGCTTTGTTTTGATTTTTCTGCTTTTAAAATGAAAAGCTCTTTCTTACTTTTCTAATACTCTTTCTAATACTCCCTCCTAAAATCAATTATTTCATTCTGTCAAGGGATGTTATATTTTTCTTTTAGAGACCATGTTATTTTCAGAATTTCATGTTCAACTATTATGTCTTACAGTTCACCTTGAAAGAGTCTGAAACTTCCATGGGATAATCAGACAAATTCATTGAAATCAGTTATTAGAAACACTTATTTCCCCATCAGCAATGACATACCACTTATGCCTGTTCACTTTGAATAAATGCCATCGCTTGATCCATTTAAAAATCACCAAGTGCATCTGAACTCAGAGGAATGACAGGGTAGACAGGTGGACACAATCAGAATGGAAGGCTTCCAGTGAAGTTCCTCTCGTTCTAACAGGATGATGGGCAAACCAATGAAATTCTCATTTTCTTCAACTCAATGAGCTTTTCAACTTGCCCCATCCCAGGCAAGCTGGCAATTTCCTCATCTCTCAAAATAGCAAACTATAATGTCCCTAAACATCAAGTGTGTTATCTCATACAGTCTGTGGTATAACAGATGTATTATTGGCTCCATTCTCAAAAATATTAACCAATATTTCTCAAAACCCAGAGGTTGTAGCAGAGGGTTGGGAAAGGTGAGCTGATAGATGGATCTGGCTACAAGATCCTCTTCAGTCCAACACATGCCAGTGTGAGAAGGCAAAGCAGCTGACAGTCGAGGTCAGCCAGACCTCAACATTTGACAATGCAAACAACACTAGGGGACAGTAAAATTATCTGGGGTGACTGGAGCTCTGACAAGGCACACATACACTTTGTGAAGAACTGAAAAAGTTAGAGTCAGCACAGTGCCCTTGCTGTATTCATTTGGATCTTCCCTTCCACCCAAATTTGTTCTCCGGGTGAGGAGTCTGCTTAATGAAACACTGACCAGTTTACACATTTACAAATGACAATAGTTTACCATGACCTTTGTCAAGTCTTGTTGCTGCAGGCTTTCTTTTGGGCTACCAACAAGCTCCCAAATAAGGACACAGAGACTTTATTATTAGTCATGAATGCTCTGCCTTAATTTAGGCTCATTTCTGGCTAGCTTTTCTAACTTAAATTATCCTGTTACTCTGCATGTACGTTTTGCCTTGGGGCCTTTTACCTTTCATTCTGTATGTCCTACTCCATGTCTGTCTGGATGGCCCCAGGCATCTCCCTCTCTTTCTCCCTCATTCTCTCCTCTCTGTCAAGCCTAGATTCCTCCTCCTATTTAGTCTCTTTGCCTACCAGCCTCTACCTATCCCTCCTCTGCCTAGCTATTGGCCATTCTGCTTTTTATTAAACCAATCAGGTACCTTAGGCAGGCAAGGTTAAAACAGCAACACATCTTTACATAATTAAATGTAGCATAAACAGATGTCACACACCTCTACATAGTTAAAGTAATATCTACTCCACAACATCTTGTGTCATATATTTTCTTTACTCTGAAATTTGAAAGTACATGACAGGATCATGTTCTTCTATGACATGGTAGACACTGGCGACAATCTGTGCTGTCCAACTTGTGAACAGAAATGCTGTCAGTCAGTAACTAAATGCCACGCTACATTTACACTCAGTTGCCTAGTGTAGCAAGAGTTCAAAAGTACTCTACAGAAAGAACCCTGACACTGCCACATGCTTGCCTCTCCTACACACAGGACCAAAATCATCCTCCAGGAGGTTCATAGGCTTCTTTGTACCACTATCCCTGCCATGATGCTTCCGCCCTTCGCTTCTCGCTCTCAGAGGATAGAGGTTCAAGGATATTCTCACTCATTTAGAGCCCAAAGATATATCAATGAATATAATCCAAATACCATCTTCTGCCTTTTGCAAAAGCAATCAGTCTTGGTTCTCAGTAAATAACAATGTTTTCTGTGCACAGGACATCCAAGGACCACAGCAAGATTTATAAGGAAAGGAAATCATTTCCTAGAGAAAATGTCTTGGAATGAAGTGGTTCACTATGTGAGCCAGCAGAATGTCAACTCGGCTGAACTCAAGCTTCCTTCACAAAAGGCACAAAAACACATACCGGTCAAATGTGTTCTGGTTTAGTGGGGAACAGAGAGCAAATTCAGGTCATCAAGTCAAGAGTTTGTCCATTTTCCTTTTATCAAAAATAAAAGGATAGCAGTGCCCATGGTGTAATGGTGTCTAATAATTAAATTGAATTAGAAGAAATATCACTAATATTCTAGTATTTCTATGTATTCATGACTATGCTGGCAAGAACAGCCCCTGCTGTAGAAGCTCAATGTTTGAACATTTTACACCACCTAAATATGCTATAGACAGGGTTATTTTCATAATCATTAATGGGCAATCATTCATATTGTGATACCTAATACTGGTCTATTTGTTTTTATAAGAAGTTGTTATGTTACAACTGGGATTGACATGTCAAACAAGCTTTTTTCTAATTTAAATTTTTAAAAAAGGAAAAAAATGTATGTTACTGCCCATATTTTTTCATGCCTTTTCTTTTTCTAAAATACATTTTACATTTTAGGTTTGACATGTTATTCTAAATATTTATACTAAATTATCTCTCACAGGGTTCTTACCACTATAGAATGCCACAGTCCTGTTGATTTATAAAAATGCAGTTAGCTCTTTTTTCACATTCATTAAAAATATGATGCAACAATTAGACAAAAAAAAAAAGTTAGCCAGAAAACACGCCAAATTCCACAAGCTGTGAATAAAGATGATTAGTTAATAGGGGGAGGGAAAGAGGTGGTAACACATATTTTTCTACTTAGTCACCAGTATACTAAAAATAAAGTTTATCAAGGGGGGGCAGCAGGATTGCTTTCATTTCATTCTGCTCCATTAACTCTGCTGGTAATAAACAGTCAATATTGTTACTTTCAATTTTTTAAAAGAAACATCTATAACCATATTCAGTAAATATGATTGTGTTTCAGGTCTTATTTTCCTCAAAGGATGTACCATGAAGACAAGCTGATAACATTTCTTGAAAGACATTTTGCATCTTTTCAGGGGGCCCTGTCATTGCTGGAGTGCAACTGCATTTTTCTCACACAGGGTGCTGACTGCACAACTCAGGCAAACACAGAACAGAAGGGTCCCTTTTCATTTCTGACTCTGCAAGATGAGGTCACTGAAAGCCTCACAAAAAGCCCATGGGCTGCAGGACATGTCTCGCTGGGCCAAAAAAGACACAGTGCTTTTCACTGGGGCCGGTCTTTGAACTGCATGTTTTAAAGGATTCTTAGGATTCATGGGAGGAGGAGAAGGGACAGAAGGGAAGAAAAAGCAAAGCCAGTATATCTGTCCCTCTGACCTAGATGCAGAGGGATGGCAAAGGTTAGACCCTAGATGTGGAGGCCAAGACAATTGAAAACACTAGTTTGATAGTTTCATTTTTATTACCCTTTTCCATTGAATACTCTGCAATGTTCAATAGAATATGTTACTAATAGCCATGTCTGCTCTTACTCCAAATTCCAGGCAAAGACAAGTTCTACTTTTGAGCTCACACAGCAAACCACTGAATGAGCCTTCTTCTGTAAATAGAATTTTAAGAAGCATTTTTGAAGCAGATTTTAAACATCTTTTACATGAGTATGGATTTTACACCCCAATAAAATGATTGGACTACAGTTCAGTTCCTCCAATGTGTGATAAATTGAAAACATCTTTTCAAACTAGAAATATGCTTTATTGTTGCAGATTGAAAAAAGAAAAGAGTGTATTGTGAATTCTTCCTTCTCAATATATCAAATTCACAATCAAAAGGCATATAAAACATTGTCAATGTGCAAGCCCCTAAATGGAATCACTACTATGAGCTTTTGATAAATCAAACTGACTTCTTCATGGCCGTATTTTATTTCTTTTCCTGGAGGGAAAGGCCAGGCAACAGCACTGAACACATCATCTGTTTCATGACTGTGAACAGCAGACAGAAAGAATCTGGTGGCCTGGTGCATTACACGGAAGGTTAGGGAAAGCCCTTTCCTCAATATGGTTTTCATGAGTAAGGGAAGACATTGCCATGCTAAACCCCACCCCTTTCCAGTTTGCATAAGCCCTTTTGGCTAAGAATTCCATCATGGAGAAAGAAATTCTGTCACCGCTTCATTTGTAACCTCCTTGTCGTTCTGCTTTTAAAACAATTGCAGTGGCAAACAGAAAGATTCTCCCAGGACACTTTTCCCAAGCCTGAGTCTGGGAGAGACTAAAAGGAGCACACTTCTGTGGGCTGTGTGATGTGGACAAAAGTGAAGCTCCCACAATAGGTGGCATCCATGCTTGCTGCCCTGCCCTGCACTCAGGACAACTCATGAGGAGCCTGCGAATGCCTAATGTTAAGGATGAGAAAAGAACTCTTAGTGCAAAAAGCCTATTGGCCATCCACATGTCTCTTTGGGCTGCCCACAGGCGAACAATGAAGGCTTTTTAAAACAAGGATAGAATGCAATGGTTAGATGATGTATATTAAACTCATTTGCTGAATTTCTGTTTTTTTTTTTTTTCAGGAAGGATAGTAATATGCCATTAGGTTGATAAGAATGGATAAAAATAATTGTGAAGATGAGTGGATATTTAAGTAATCTATTATCTTCACTTTTATGTGAACATTATCACTTTCACAGAAGTTACCTAGTACAACATGCTTTTTATGCCTGCCTTTAGTTATTGAGAAATTATTTTATTAACACAAAATAAACATTTAGAATGAAAGGAGCCTGCTAATGGGACATGGACATTACATACTGCAACTGCAAAAAGTCTTCTAAATTGGTTGTTTTCCCCAAAAGATCATTCTCAAACCCCTTGACTAAAACTTATTAACAGTTTCCAAAATAATATATACTTATTCACTATGCTAACCATTGTGGTGACTGATGATAAGGGTCATAACGCCCCATAGGTGCTTCCTGCAGAGACAGACTCCACTGAAAACATTAGGTAGATTCACTTCTCAGTGATCTGCAGAGATTGGAGCTCTCATAGCCTCATTTCAGAGCTGTAACTTTCCTAAATGCATGCAGCTTACAAGCAACAAACCAGGGTTCCAACTCACAGGTGGTCTCCGGAGCCCACATCCTGAGCAATGGACCGTACTATTACAGGTAGTCAAGAGGCTGCGCAGACATAAATAACTGAAGTTTCAGAAATGCTGGGTTAACTCTCAAGGTACTCAGAGGAGAGAGGGTGGGAATTAAGCCATACTGGCCCAAATTCTAATTGTAGTGACTAAGATTTTTAAAAACAGTGGCCCTCTGAAGTTTAGTTTATGTGAGAATGACATATAGGACTGGTAAAAGCAGACTGATGGAGTCCACCCCTAAATTTCTGTTTAGTAGGTCTAGGATGGAGTTTCAAAATTTTCATTTTCACAAAGTTCACCCATGGTATTGTTCCATTAGCCTCAAGACCAGATCACACTTAACCTCTGTTATATGGGCTAGGGAGATGGCTCAGTGGCTAAAAGTGTGCGCTCGCTCTTGTGCGGGCACTTGAGCACATGTGCACACACACACATACACACACCACCACCACAACAACAACAACAATTATAGGGGGAGGAACCACTGGTATAGAACATTTCTTTGGAAATACTTATAAGTGAAGCATGGTGGAGAAATTTCATTGAGCATAAGTACCAGGTTAAAATGAAATTTAAAAATCACACCCCTCATTTTAGTGATACAGGTAAGATAAATAATAATCCTTCGAGGTTGGGTGATTTTTTTTGCAGCTGTGGCTTGAAATTGTCAGGTTCTTTACAAATTTGTGTCTAAAGAAATGAAGAAATGATGACAGAGGACTAGAGATCAGAAGAGCTGCATCTTTTTTTTTTTTTTTACTTCACATAGCTGTTTGTCACTCAACTGTTCCTAAATGCAATCTATCCTCATTTATCACAACATGAAAGAAAGAGAAGGAGAAAGAGGGGGAAGGAGGGGAGAGAGAGGAAAAAGAAAGGAAGGAAGGAGGAAGGGAAGAAAGGAAAGAAGAAAGAAGAAAAGAAAGAGACAGGAAGGAAGAAATTTAATTTCTTTCTCTTTTTTGTGGTGGTGTGGGGTGTTTGTAATAATCTGCTAAGCAGCTGGTGAAATGAAACCTGTTTCTGCATGCTGAAAAATAATATGCAAGACAAAGTAGCATTTTTAGGATTGATCATGTTTGATTCAACTTTAAAACACAGGACTCTTCCCTTTGAAGAAAATTAAGTTCTCTATTAGTTTTATTTAGTGATCATTACCACGAAGCTCAATGATATTTTTAATTTATTTAACATTAATTAATTTCATATTTAAGCTCAAATAGTCCCTAAAAAGTGAGCAGAAGAAACAGAAGGGATAGTGAGAAACTAGTTTTCAAACCTTACCTTTAACAGAAATAACTGACTTTGGAATTCATGGTTGTTTAATCCTCTGTAGAGCAAGAAGGGAGGGGATATAAAGAAATCTGCATTTACCACCAAGCAAGGTTGTGGGAGACAATCACAGAGAATGTCGTGCGATAAGTGTCTAATGATTTGTGGTTAAGCTGAACTGAGTAACAGAACTCAGCTGCAAAATTTTAACACGTTGTCGACAATAAGTGGAATCTGGTTTTCTGCACTGTTTTCCATACTGAGCTCAGAAACAACACTTCCTCCCATGGAAAGTGAGCTCCTTTTGCTAAATTTGAATCTGGGGATTTTTTGGCTTACGAAAATATGTCTGCTGTCATGTCTAGTTCCTTCTAGAACTCAAAACACTATTTTAAAAGAATTGCTCTTTTTCATTTTTTTCTGTCATAAAATTATGCTCCATTTGCTCTGTCTTTTATTTTTATGAGGCTTTAAGCAATAAAATGTTTTGCGAAAAGTCATAACGCCCCACTGATGGGTGCATTACATCTGCAAACAACAAAGTAAATACCCCCCTCAAAAGTACTAATGATGGGATCCTTGCCTTTCCTAATCAGACCAAGCTGAGAAATAATACTTTCACAATACCCAGGATTTGGTACTGAATCAGTAAATGATGGTCTCAGATTTCTCTGGATGTTATCAGTTTCTGAAAGAATGATCTATGTCAATTTGTCTTTAGAAAATTCTTGACGTGAAAAACCTTACAAATCTGAAGTATGTGAATACACAGGCAAACCCAAAAGTTTACAAAGGGTCCCCAGCCAACGAAGTCACCCTGCCTTGCATCTGTCCCCACACACTGAGCCCTTCCCTCACAGCTCCACTGTGTGGCCCCCTCTGCAGATGTGATCACTTCAGACATGAGGTCTGTCTCCACCTAATAGCAGTTCTGATAACAGATTACATCAGTCTCCTAGAATGAGTTTGTTCTTGCACCATTAATTTAAAAGCTCAGTGAACAGTCAGGGGGCACATAAGAACAAAACAACTTTGTTCTGTGTGCAGAGGGAACAGGCGCTTTCAGTGTGACACCCATCTTGAACCATATTCAAAGGCAGAAACAGTCCAAAGTCTGAGAAATTGTGATACTGTAAATAACTAGGTACCATGAGATATGTTGACTGTCTTTCTAAAGTTCTATGCTTTAATGCCCATCTGTTTTTATGTGTGGCTTTGAAAATTTACAGCTTGCAACAAAGATGAGAAAAGGAAACAACAATTAGAAGCCACTTGGTAAGGAAAATTTTTCTTACTAGGCAGACTGCAGAGGAAACGTTTTTAGTTTGTGCTTGTTACCGGGTATTGGGGTTCCCTTTGTGTGTTCCTAGTATTATTAATAAGGGAATTTAAAAGTGGTTCAGAAAGAAACAAAGTGACTGTTTTATTGTAGTTTGAGAGACAACGGACAGGCAAGCGGGTAAAACCTGGCAGCTTGTCGTGGGACATGGAGAAGAGAGAAACTCATGACTTTTTGAGTTAGAGTCTTAAACACCCAGTTCACCAGTTGAGTTGAATGGGGGGGGTAGGGTAAGGACAAAGAATGTATGACAATGTGCAGAGGGTCATGGAAACAGACTGTAGTGGAGAGGAAGTATTTGCAAGGATAAGAGGGAAAAGTCCCCTGGGGCAGTTGAGCCTTAGTAGGATAGTTGCAAAGCATCTCCTTTTGCCATATTTGTAGATCCTGTGTTTTTCTCTCTCATGCTGTGTTCCTCACATGAAGCCGGGGTGGGACCTTCTCTCACACTATTAATGATGCAGTTTTATTTTTCCTTCAGTGTCTCCTCTCCCACCACATCCTGCTGCACTGCTGCAAACCATCCCACATCAGTGTTCCAGAGGAACTTGTGGAAAAGTGGAGGATTGTTTTGAAGGTACATTTTTGAAAAATTAACAGAGCCAGTATTGTTAATTCCATTGCCTCTATTTTAATGTCTGTATGACACATTCGCTTCACCTAGACACATACCTATTTTGCAAACATGGCATACCCAGAATTTAGTATTGATGTCTTATTGCAAACCTGTGTGTTACTACCTTACAATCTGTCTTGGAGGGTTTCTATTGCTACAACAAAACACCATGACCAAAAGGCAAGTTAGGGAGGAAAGGGCTTATTTGGCTTGCACTTCAACAGTGCAGTTCATCACTGAAGGAAGTCTGGATAGGAACTCAAGCAGGGTGGGATCCTGGAGGCAGGAGCTGGTGCAGAGGCCGTAGAGGGGCCTTGCTTCCTTACTAGCTTGCTTCCCATGGCTTGCTCAGACTGCCTTCTGAGCAGGACCAGCAGCCCAGGGATGGCACCATCCACCATGGGCTAGGCTCTCTCCCATTGATCACTAAATGAGAATATTCTTTACAGATGCATCTCACAGAGGCATTTCCCCAACTGAGGGTCCTACCTCTTTGACTCTAGCTTATGTCAAGTTGACACACAAAGCCACCCAGTACTCAACTGTAGTTATTTTTACATTGTTTGAAAAATTATTCTTTATCAATGGAATCTAACTATTACTTTTTTTCTTCTGTAGACTTTATTAAGTATTATGACCATTATTCATATAAAGTCTTGGTTTTTATTCTAGAAACTAATCAAAAGATATAATAACATCTTCTGATATGAATAGTCTAAAAGTTTTAGTTATAAAAATTACAAGTCAATTAATTATGAGATAGATAAGTTATATTTCAAATTTAAAAGACCTTAAGTGGGACAAGATCCGATAAATAACAAAAAAATTGAAACAGCATACAGTGTATCTAAATAATGACATAAATAAAGAAAAGGATAGTTTAGTCTTAATTTAAAGAAAGGGACAAGGAGTTTTCATATATCTGGATAAGCTTAAAACTCAGATAAAATATATTAATTCATCATGTTTCCAAAAAAGTGGTTCAAGTTTGTTGTTTGGATTTTAAAATTATTTTCCCCATGGAGATAATATAAAATTCAGTTATAACACCAGGCCAACTCATAACATAGCTAAAATATTAATAACAGCTCTAGATCCCAACTCCACATATTCCCATAGAATTTCAACTCAGGATTCTGCTAAACTCTCAGTCTCTTGGTAGGTAATAGGTGGGGCTGGGTACTTCTGTTCTCCTAGGAAAAGGGGAGAGAGGTGCCTTGGAGCCAGGGGCAAGTGACATAGTGTCTCAGGGATAGTTCAGCCAGGAAAATACAGGAAGCCAGCTTCAGGACCATTTTTAGACATGTCATCTTCAAGTCTAGGATTCTGATATGATCAACTGCTTGAGAAATTTTCCTTAAAAGTTAATACAATTCTAGGTGGAGTTGCCTATTAGTAATCACAGAGCAAAAATAGTTAAGAAACAAAATCGTTCTGTACTGAATGCGTACAGACCTTTGTTCTGGTCATCATTCCCTAAGCAAGATGCTGTAACTACTTACATAGTATCAACATCACATTAAGTATTATAAGTAACAAAGACATGCTTTAAAGGAGTTGAGGAGGTTTTGAGTTATATACAAGTACTGTATCATCTTATACAACATGATGGAGTATCTGCAGATTGATACCCACTTGGACTCTGAAACTAATTCCATGTGGACAGTAAATGACAACTGCATAGGTACACAGAGAGACAAAATTAGTGAAATACACAGAAAATGGACACTCTTTGTTTAATGCAGAACATAAACATAAAGATGTAACCATTACCTTCAGACCCAGTAACAGATATAGAAGGAAACATAAATGTATGGATAATTATAAAGTATAATGAGTCAGCAAATTATTATGACATTCCAAAAGAGATATGTAGGGAAATAGAGATCTGTAACAGTACATGAGTTCTCTGTTCCTAATTTTAAAATGCTATAGAGGGGTAGAAGAAAACCCCTACATATCTGTCTAGCCTTGTTTCACATATTCCCTGCATAAGAAAGTGTTTGAAAAAAAAGTCTTAAAGAAGGATTTTATTAGGTTACATAGAAGCAGAAAAGAGTGGAAAACAGCATGGAAACAGAAATGCAAATGGAATGCCAGGAGGGGAAAAATGTTTCCCAATCTGCTCATGCCCTAGATTATATATAAGTAATAAAAATGCTTTTGAAAATATTAGTTGATAGACCATGACAGAGAATAATCTCAAGTCTACTCAGTAAGGGCCCTACTTAATTCAGAAATTAAAAAATGTCAAAATACCCAAGCAAATCATGCTTTAAGCAATTGTAGTGTAAGATTAGGTTCTTGGTAGATTGCAAGTTCTTGCTAGATTGCCAATGCCCTCAGTCTCTACCTTCACTAAAGGCAAGACAAATATCAAGGGCCTGCACTACCATGAAGCTCATCCAAAAAAAAAAAAAGAAGAAGAAGAAGAAGAAAGAAAGAAAGAAAAGAAAAGAAAAGAAAATGAAAAAAAGGTAAACAAAAGATGTTAAGCACTGCATCAGCAGCAGGCTAGATTTCACACAGTTGCTGCCAAGGAGGTGTCAGAGATAATACTTGAAATGTTGATTCTGTGTGAAAAGAAAACGACTATGCTATGAATAACATTCGAGGTCAGGAGGAAGTTTAACTTGAAGAGCTTAGCTTGCTATAGAGAGGTCTACCAGTAACTCCTAACCATCTACAGTTGGTTGATTGATACCCTCTTAGGCTTTCTCTGTAAAATGGTGAATATGGGTCATGTGATTGATAGACTTTATCTGTTTTCAAACTTTTGCTAGTTGTACTTCATATTATGGCAATAAAACCTATCATCTATAAATGAGCCATGAAATATGACAGTAAAGAAATATGTAATCCTATGAAAGATTACTTTAATGGCTAAGAAAATTATAAGGATAAAATTTATTGATAAAGATTTAAATTAAATTTGGGTTATATGACCTTTAATACTTGATGGGAAAGCTCATAAAATAATGACTTTTACAGCCCCTCTTTCTCATATAGGGAGTTGAAATTTAAAAATTACCAACGATGAGTCAAGAATATGATTTAGACACAAGAGAAAACCCTGAGGTTTAATGAATATATCTAGCCACAGCAGGAAAAAAAAAAAAGACCTGGCTCTACAAATAGTTGGAAAATGAATGCAAGCTTGTGTTTTGGGCTCAAACACTCCTGGTTTCAGCTATAGTTAAGTAATAAGTATTGCCTTATACCTTGTATCACAAGCAACAATAAGAGTAAATAAAATAATTTTAACTGTTTTCAGTTGTGGGAAAACCAAATAACACTGATTCTTGAGAGAAAATGAGTCTTTGGGCTAAGCCTCCTATCTCCTCCAGTTTTCCGTCAAGACTCTGCTAAAGTAAAAGTAAAGGACAAGGGCTTTGAAAGAAGACAGACACATCAATCCTCCTGTTCTCTCATCACATAGATTAGGTTCCAAGGTGCCACTCTATCTTTCATACCTCAAAACATGCATACAGTTCTATGAGAATATAAATCATTTTCCTACCCAGTAGATAAAGTCAATGGTCACACGGATCCTAATAGCAAGGCATCTGCTACATAAGCTTAATTTTATGCATGTATGAAACTCACAAATGTGATCAGACTATAAGATATAAAAGTTGAACTCCATCTTTTCATGACACTTACCGAAGTTCAAAATTATGTCATTCTCACTTTGAGGATTTCTTGCATTAGACACAGTACACCCTTTCACCATTCATGCAACGCCTTTCAAGTTCACTTGTTTTTGTTTTTTTTCTTTAACAACCTGTGGATCATTTGGGTCATAGATATTAAGAGCTGATGATTATTAGTCTTGTTGTTTGGCTTCCATCAATAGTTCCATTTTCATTATGCCCACCATAATGAAAATAATGACCTTTAGCAATGAGATGCTCATAGCAGGTGTTCTTCAGAAAGTAGCCCATCTTGACTGATCCTTTCAACTCTCTACTTAGCTTGTAATGGCTCAAGCCAATAACCATGGAAGAACAAACAACCCCTCAGTAGCCACTCACCAGGTGTTGAGTCTACCCCTAGACTCAAAAATCTCAAGTGTTTGACTGGAATTTACATTCTGGTTCATGCCTTATATTTGTTGAGTAATTAATCTATTTTACAATGACATTTGTGGAGTTTTTCCAAAGATTGTGGCTTTTCAAAAATAAAGATTAATGACTTTATAGTAAACAAGTGAAAAACTATTTCTTACAGAAAAAAAAAACATGTCAAAAGAAAGAAAAATGTAAATGATAATAAGCAGAGGGAATGTTTCTAGGCCACTCCCTTTTAATCTTTGGTTTTAATTAAACTTGATGAACTGAAAATACCTGTCAACCTCACGTGAATCCAACTAAAAGGCAAAACCTACTATATAAATATGAGAAGATAACTAATATAAGACATATGCTGATTATGAAATTATTTTGCTAAATGAAAAATACAAAGCTATGAAGGAACTCTAAACAAAGTGATGTGGCCACTTGGACTTCTGTTGAGCTAGTCACTAGCCTTTGCAGACACTATTGGTCCCTACCCCTATAGCTATTCATAACTACTATACATATGTGATTGAACCAACACAAATACAATAGTACTCCATATCCTTTTCTTGCTGACCAAAGGAAAATGCTCCAGCTAACAAGAAGGAAGCTGTGCTTTAAAAAGCCATTACTGCCAGGTGGTGGTGGCCCAGCCTGTAATCCCAGCACTGAGGAGGCAGAGGCAGGCAGATCTATGTGAGTTCAAGACCAGCCTGGTCTACAAGAGCTAGTTCCAGGACGGCCTCCAAATACAAAGCCAGAGAAACCCTGTCTCAAAAAACCAAAAAAAAAAAAAAAAGCCATTACAATTGAGCCATTAAAATACAGATAATTCTGAGGATAATGGGATGCCTACATACTAAACCAATTCCAAACACATTTTTCTCATCTACTTAATAAGAATTCTTAATATTCTAATATATATATCATATATGATGCAATTACAATTTTAAGTATAGTTTGATAATAAATATGTTTTCCTGTGTCATTAGACAGTAACCACCATTTGGAGCATTACGTCCACCCAGCCTGTCTTACTAAGTCCCCTTGCAATCAGTTGCTGTGTACAGGCGATGCTTTTCTGATTTTATCATTGCACTCTTGTGAAACAGAATCATGGGGTTTGTACTCTATGTCCCTTCCTTTGTTCAATATGCCTGAAAGATTCACAGCTCACATGGCCGCAGGTCTCCATAGGTCACTCCAGTTGTGCTGAGTACCACTGAATTTTATGAGAATCATAAAATCTGTTTATCCATTTATAAGTTGATGGGAATTTGAATAGTTTTCAGCTTGGGACTACAATATGAAACATGGTGTTATGAAATCCTTGTAAAGTTGTCTTTTTGTGAACAGTGTTTTTGTTTCGTTTAGCTAAGTACTCAATGATACCACAGTGTGTGTTTGTGTGTGTGTGTGTGTGTGTGTGTGTGTGTGTGTGTAACTTAGAAGAAACCACCCCAGTCTTTTTCTTTGATCATACTATTTCACATTTGCACATACAATGCATCAAAGTGACACTCATCCCATATCTTCATGAAGAAGAGTAATTTTTGGTATTTTTAATCTTAGCCAACTTTGTAAAAATAAATTAGTACTTCTAGTTTTTAAAGCAAGACTATCACTACTTAAAGCAATTTTCTTATACAAAAATATTAATCACTAGAATTAGCTTAGATAAGCAATATAAATATACATTGTATACATATTCATGAAACCAAACATTACTCTTACATATGTCTCAAATTATAACAGGAACTATGCACTGACTTTACATTTCCATGAAATTAATATTTGTTAGTGAAGAAATAATTCTGTAAAAAAGGAAGAAATTGCTGAATCATAAAAACACGAGTTGCTATCTTGCTTCATTTCTTATTTATTCGTTTGTAACTTAGGCTATTGCTTTAAAAATAACACAACTCATAGTTTTATGTCATCTTTTCCCCCATTGTGATTGATAAGGGTCATTTGTATCTTTAAAACTGTAACTAAAATAAAATTATTAAAACCTTTCTTTTGGATACTTAAATTCTCTCAAAGGAAACTTCCTACAACAACCAGTGTTGTGATGACAGTCCATATGTGATGTCATCCTTGGCAGCTTAATACCAAATACTTTCAAAAGGCTTGAAAAATGTGAAATTTATTGGTGTTTGAAAATGTGATACAACACTAATATATATTTTTAGAAAGATCAAAATATCCAGTTGGTGGGCCTCCTCTGGGCTCTGTGTCTAAAGTTCATGGTGTCTTCAGAAATAGGAATTTACCTTCTACTTCTGAGGGGCAGCCAAGTGAAGCAGTGATAACTAACCTATAATGCTTTGGTAGTCTCTTGGACAACTCTGACCATCAACTTAAAAAAAAAATCCTCAGCCTGGTGTTGGGTTGTTGTGTTAGATGGTCTACGGCTTATGGGAATTTTTCATTTAAAACATAAATGAATATATATACATACATATACAATATATATGCATTAGAGGTATTTTAGGTAATAATCAATAGTTTAATTCCAACTTTTTCAGACATTCTTATTGTTATTTTACCCTCCTTCCCTTATTCAATATGTATCCTTCCCCTCTCTAATTTGAGCCCCTCCCATTCCCCCCCCACACCAATATCACTTGTACGGTGCTATTCACCTCTATGTTGCCTTCCACCCCCATAATGACTCCATTTTACTTTCCAGATTCCTGTAGTTACTTCAGGCTATATATTCACATCTGAAGATTTGCAGTGATGAGCCTCAGATGAGAAAGAACATCCAACTTTGTCTTTCCAGGTCTGAATTATCTTACTCAATATGATGTTTTCCAGTTTCACCAATTTACCTGCAACTTTCATGATTTCATTCTTTTAACAGCTCAATAGCATTCCATAAACTACAGCCATGAAGTCTCACCAGCATAGCTATCTAAACATTACCTGAACACCAATAGACACACTAACGTGAATGGAAGAAGGCAAATGACTCTCAGCATCTACACAAAGTACTAAAAACTATCAAGGGATGCCAACACCAGGAGAAATAGTCTTCCCCAGAGTAGAGTGGACCAACTGGTTATTTGATACCGAATCTTTGAAAACATACATATATACAATTAACAGATTGAGTAGGCTGACACAGATAGATAGATAGATAGATAGATAGACAGATAGATAGATAATTAAAGAAAATGAGGTCATAAATTTGAAAGAAAGCAAGGGGATTGGTATATAGAAGGGTTTATATGGAGGAAAAGTAAGGAGAAAATTATGTAATTATATTACAATCTCAATTTTTTAATTATTTTTTAAAAGATCAGCATATAATGCACCAAATCAATTCACAGAATCCTTTCTCAATTTACTGGAGAATTTCAAATAGAGATACATCATATTCATTTACTAAATAAGCCAGAAGGGAAGCTTTTGTTAGAAACAAAAAATTAATTAGGCAGAAGTATGCTTTGCCCCAAGCTGACCTAGACTTAGTAATCCTCCTGCTTTAGCCTTTCAAGACTGCTAGTATTACAGAGATAGGATGTGAAGCCCATTTTTGAGCCTGTGACATCTGGAATATCTAGCCAGAAAACATGAAATAAAACAGAAATTACTCAGCATCACTATTTTGAAACTCCCTCTCCCTAATTTTGTCAGGAACAGGAGCTGAATAACTTACAGACGTTTACCATGTTAATTAATGCTATTCCCTTGCCTGCAGTCCAAAGGGAACAAAGCTCCTGTATGTTCAGCTGTTTGTGTTTGTGAAAGAACATTGTTGCAAATAAATAAATAAATAAATAGAACCTTGTTGCATCGGATTTCCATCTCAAGGTCCACATTTTACCCTATGCCAGTGATTGTTCAAGTTAAGCGGAATCTAGGTAGACTTGAGACAGATGTGTGAAACAATTATTCTCTCTCATCACCTGGTAGACATCAACAAATTTCTTGATGGTTGATCATGTAGTTCACACTGACATAATGTCCAGCTGTTTTACATTTAAGACATATTTTTCCTCTTCAACATCATCAATTATGCACACATATGAAGCCTTATTTCTGTAGCTCTTCCTCCTGTTTCTAGAAAATCCTTTTCAATGAATCTACATGTGCACTAGCCCATTCCCTGCCTGGATTCACCCTTCTCCAATGTCACACGCATTCTTGTGCTTCTCATTTCTGTTATCAGTGAAGGTCAAATTGACACTTAGTAGATAAAATCACCACCATAGAAGCAGTTTTTCAGTCATTCAGTCAATTCAATTGAAAAAAATAAACCTGTTAGAACGGTCAATGAGGAAGGCATAGCAACCTTTAAATGTTTCGTCCATAGCCCCTACCAGAAATTACCCCTCTGTGAAAAATGTTCTGAGATGGTTGCTGTCATCAATTGATGTCATGTTTTCAGATGTCAGCCTACATCCTACTGTTATGTCCCCTATCAATCTCCCTATATAGTTATGATTTGGCTGTGTAGAACTAGGAAAAGAACCATGAAAAGAGAGAAAGAAGGGAAGGAGAGAGGGGAGAAGATAGGAAAAAAGGGACAGATGGAGGAAAGAAAGGTGGATGTCAAATATGATATTATGACACAGATCCTAGCTTTTAAAATTTATGATTATCAATATTAACTTTGAAGCTTTAATAAGAGTGGGGGAAGGATGAGGTTCTGATATAGTACACCTAACTTTTAGACCAACTATGTTTCATCTTGCTAGGAGAAATCCAAAATCTCAATATAACAGCTTGGAAAGCAACCCAGTTCCTTTGGAGCAGGTTTGCTAGACATATCCCTAGTGTGGAAGCATCTGTATGGTTTTACATTTGAATACAGAGTCGGTCTTATAATAGAAGAATTCACTTAACATCTATAGAATCGTTTCTTCTGACCTAGCTCCAGAAGAGGCAGGCCTCTCTAACACACCAGTTTTAAAACATGCAAAAACAAGTCAGGAAATGAGAAGTAATGAGCATCTAACTACACACCAGCTATGACATCAGGCCTTATCAAAATGAAAATCAAAGGTGCTACACCATCTTAATAAAGCTCATTAGAGGAAAAACCCATGACCTAGTTTGGGTTTAAATGTTAAAGTTTCACTGGTATTCAAACAGAAATTTTGTGGTCATGACCTTCTCCCAAACAACAGATTTTCACATCACCATTGTCAAGGGATGAGATTAGGAGTCTAAATTGAAAGCTAGTACTTCTGTAGAGCCAGCCAGAAAGCAGCTGGCACACAAAATCTGAGTAGGAGAATTCAAGGGGGTGGAGGTATATACCACAAGGTAGCTCATCTCTAAAGGCATGGCTTTCTCTCTCTAGCACCACTCCTACAGCCAGTGGTACCCCCTTGATCAGTGAAACCTCATTTTCCATCTTTAATTTTGTTCAGTTAGGCCACCACTCATCAAAACCACTATTCATCCTCAGCAGAGGTCAGGGTCAATGGTGCAAGGATACACACAATTTCTGGATGTATGGTTAAGAGCTAATCAAATGAAAGAGGGGAGGGCAGAAGAAACTAAGGATGCACACAGAAGCAGGCAATAATGGAGATTCCTGTTTCGTAGATTCCTGCTTGAAGTACTTCCCCTTTTCTGGATCTGTCTTTCAGTTCAATGACAGTGTTTAAAGTCTCAGTCAGGTCTTCTAAAAAAGGAGTTGCATACATTGTGAGCATTTGTCTATTCTTCAGCTTGTCTAAAACCAAGAATATTGTCTAGTGAGATCACATGATAATGAAAAGTGCCTGCTTATGTCAATGGGTTGACTCGTGCCCTTCATTAGCTTCTAGAGCAAATGCCCTCTGTTTTTCTGAACCACAGGCACCAGGCTTGAAGCAGAATGTGTTAGAGGGTGCATCATTTTGGATTCACAGCAGTTGAATTTGTGAGGAAAAGTTTGAAATTATTTTTTAAAGCAGATGATTTCTAAACCACAAGCTTGGGTGAAGTTGATTTGGGGATAACCACAAATCAAGATATTTTGATATAAACTTACAATAAGTTAAACTGTCTTCTTAAGAAAAAAAATCCTACAAATGACTGAAAATAGCTTTAGGATTCATTTTTTAAGTGAGAAAATTAGCTTCAGCTACAAAGTCACTACATTACATAGTTCTTACTGTGCTCGTTCATTGCTCCTGAAGTGTGTGTTTTAGAAGAAGGTTAAAGCTAGTCTGAATTGATGACAGGAAAACCCATGCAGCAACCAAAAGGCTTGTTTTCTTTTCAGGCATTAAGCTGATGCAGTTCAATGGTGGGCAAAGAGAATTTATGTGACTTCATCACCCATCATGGGTTGAGTATATTTTCTCATTTAACCACCAATGTTCTTTCTTTAAACTATATTTGCTTTGTAAACCTGGACTGTGTTTTCCCTGTCTTTGGTTCCTTTCCATTTACTCTTTTCCACATTCTTTACTTCCTGAGAGCCATGATATTACAACCTCAATGAGGGCACTGTCAAAAGCGAAGTCTAGAGTTTGTCCAGCTTATTTTGTGCAAGAAAGCTACCTGTCCGTCCATTTCTAGGACTAGTTCCCCACACAAAATGATACAGAAAAATTCAAAGGGAATGACACATCAGAGGAAGTTCTGAAACAAAACACTCATTTGACTTCATACAGAAAACACCATCTACATAACTCACACACTTCATAGCTGGTGAGTGGGCCAAATCCATGCTCAAGGCTTCCAATACTTGCTCCTCCCAGTGGGAGTTTCCCTCTTGTGCCAACTGATGATAGGGAATGGGATTGACAGCTGGTTTTATTTTCTTGATAACTGATTGTTAAGAGAGTTGTAAGGAACTTGCAGCAGCATCTGTCTGGGTTGAGATTTGCTATTTAGGATAAATGTCTTCCAAATGACTACTTTCCCCTACAGCCATACCACCCTGGACATGCCAATCTTCTCCAAATGACCACTTTTCAATATCTAGATCACCTTTTTATTCCTATTAGCTTTGCTATTCTAGAGTGTGTGTGTGTGTGTGTGTGTGTGTGTGTGTGTGTGTGTGTGTGTGTGTGTGTGTGTGATGTATGTATGTATGTATGTATGCAAGCATGTGCACACATGTGTACATGTTGGTAGAAGCTGGAGGTTAATATCTCGTGTCTTGCTCAATTACTGTCCACTTTACTTTTTGATCCAGTGTCACCCACTAAACCTGGAGAACACCAGTTTGGCTAGCCTGACTGACCAGAAAGCTGCAGGGAATCCTCCTGCCTCTGCCTCCCTAGCACCTCACTATTCAGCTTTTCCCTGAGTGCTGGGAATCCCAACTCAAGACTTCCTGCCCTTGCAGCAAACACTTTACTGCAAGCCATCCATTTAGGCTTCATTTTCTTTTAAGTCAATAAGCTTTTTTGCTTAAAAGTAAGTCAAAATTGATACACAAAACAAATATTGTGCCCTGATAGGAAAGGCACCCACACTTACAAGTGCATCCTCACATACTCAAGATATGGCACACAGCTTACCATAGGCAGAGAGAGACCTGAGTTATTTCCTGGATGGTTGAATACTCACCCATGCCCTGATTTCTTTGATCTACATAGTTCTGGGTATGGATTCTTTCTAAGTAATAACACCTGGATGACACAGGTGTGACCTGACCAGGGAAAGGAGGATTCTATGTCAATATCCTTTTCTCCATAATACCATCCATGTGGTGTTGGTCTCACTGGAGACTTGATCATACTGGTTATCTATTAGGGACTGTCACTATAGTAATAAATAAGTCACACTCATTGCATGTTTAAATAACTGACTTTACAATCTCTCCTATAGGATTTTCTCTTAGATTTCATTAGATTCCATGTTCTAGGCTTTATTTGTTCAATCACATTAGCTCTTTTCACCTGAGTCCTGCGATTGGAAGGTGGTCCTCTCAGTCCTTTGGTTGAAAATGTCTAAAAGAAAGTCAAAGCATCTTGCCATTGACCAAAACACACATACACTTCAACATTTGTATCAATGTCTGCAAAAGCATTTAGTCACTCTACATATATGTTAAGACTAAAATGGCTTACATTTTTGCATATTTACAAAATGATTATTTCTCTGGACATTTTGGATCAAATCTTAAAATATGTACATATCAGTTTACTTTAAATGCAGATTTTGGTACAATAGATATTAGATGGCAGTTGTTCATTCTGTGATCATGAAAACATTAACACTCAAGCAACAATAGAAAGCATACATGTTGTCATTTGTCCAATCACCTGCCTCCTAGAAGTATGTTGTGTACTGGGGCAGAAAGTACCCAGCATTTGGGAACAAATTTACCTTCATAATTACTTCTGCTTTCTGTAGTTGAGGTCTCATGGATGTCAGAACAGCAACCTGCTGATGCCACTGATTTTCAGGGGCAAAGGGAGGCGCCTTCCTCAGTGCTCATGACTAAGTCTATCTGTGTGGAAACTGGCTTTTGGTTGCTTAGGAATTCGTTGGCTTATGGCTGTTTGTTCCGTACTCTACTAGAAGCCATAATTTCTGCCTGCTTTTAGATCATTATTTATCTTCAGAGTCATACAGTGTCATACATAAAAAGAAGCTATTATCTGAAAAATTTCTAAGAATCTTCAGTAAAGAAAGAGTAACAGTTAAGTGACTCAGAAAATTAGTCATGTGCTTAAAAGCCATTCTGTTCAGTTTTTGTATGGCTCTTAAAAATTAAAACAATAAAATTCATTAAGTTTTCTTCAAATTGATGAATTAATACATGCTCCTGGTAAAGACAAAGCATCTGAGGCAGTGAGATATCTCAGGGAGTAAAGGCAGTTGGTCAAGCCTAGTATCATGAATTCTACACCAAAATCCACAGAGTGGAAGGGAAAGGCAGGTTCTCACAAGGTAGCCTTTGATCACCACTGTCTTTCTCCTACCACATACAAAAAAAAAAAGTTTAATTTTTTCAATAATCCACAAGTATATAAACCATCACTGCCTTGCCCCTTCCCCTAGAGAGTCCTCATTTTGAAAGCTTGGTGTAGCTTGCTTCATGTTTAATTATATTTATAAGATCATACAAACACACAACTATAAAATGCCCTGATTCTATAATAGGATCCATTAGAATGTGGGATAATTTCATATTCCTCTATAATCGTATTTCTAATTATACATTATTATCTCAGACAAGCCATTACAGTAAACCAATATGCATGGTTTTACCTCATTGTTTTAAAGAGTTGTGCAGTATTTCATAGTATGAATATAAAATAATTCATATAACCATTTCCTTGATGATGAACAATTAGCATTTTCCAATTGCATGTTTTTACATTAACACACTAACACATATATCCACACAATCATTTTAAAAGTTTTTATATGACAGACAACCTACATGTAGAAGTGGTATCTAAAGACACCATACACCTTCTTGAGTTTTATAACATACTTCCAATCACTTTGATGAAAGTGAACTAATAATGTTGTTTTCCCAATACCTTTAATTTTGCTGGATGTTATCAAATACTTTAAAAGTTGGTAAGCTAGTGTGTAAAAAAATCGTTTGTTGTTTGAATTTTTATTTATGTGGGACCAATTATATCATGGGTCCTACTAAAGTTACATTCATTACTAATCAAGAGACAATGAGTTGCTTTTTATACATTACTTTTGATAATTGATTTTTCCATGAAAACACATTGCTAACCTTCCTACTAGGACTCTTGACATTGCCTTTCTGTTATATAAAGTGTGGATATTATTAGAAATAAACTGAAAGAGTGTAACTTTAAGCATCTGAACTGTCACTTTTAACAATCTAAAGAGATCTGTCAATCATCTACCCTAGCTATTACAATCAAACAAGCAAACCATTTGCAATTAAAAGATTCCAATACTTACAAATTATCATTAAGGGTAATAGAAAAGAATGAGAGTGGGGATCCTCTGGATTTTGAGTTGGGAAGAGATAATCTTATAGAATCCACTCTCACCATGTAAATAACAACCTCTTTGGTGGGCCCAATGACCCTTTCACAGGGATCAATGATATTTGCATTACAATTCATAACAGTAGCAAAACTACAGTTATAAAGTAGCAACAAAAGTAATTTTATGGTTGGGGTCACCGCAACCTAAGGAAGTACTTTAAAAGCAGCAGCATTGGGAAGGTTGAAAACCACTGTGATAAAGGAGCAATTACACAGACAAGAGCACAAAAAGAAGTAGGTCTATTATTAGAGAGAACATGGGGATCTAGGAAAGAGTTTGATAAGAAGGTAAAGTCAAAGAATAGGGGTGTTCAAAGAAACTAGGAAATAAGAAGGACTCTAAGGGAAAAATGCATGGACCCCAGGAATGGGAAGGGGCAGGAACTCCTGAGCTAATTGGGAGCATGAGGGTAGGGGAGAGGGAGTGGTCAGAATGAGAGGAGGAAAAGAGGAGAGGAGGAAATGGAGAAGCAGAAATATTGAGTTGGGGGAAGAATAGAGGAGAGCAGGATGAGAGACACCATATTAGAGGGAGCCATTATAGGTCCGAGGAGAGATCTGACACCAGGGAGATTTCCAGAGACCTACAAGGATGACACAAACTGACAATCTAGGCAATGGTGGAGAGGATAACCTAAGTGCCCTTCCCCTATAATGAGACTGATGACTACTTTTTATGCCATCATAGAACCAGTGGCTGATGGAAGCAGAGACAGACTCCCACAGATATACACTGAGCTGAACTCTGGAACTTAGTTGCAGAGAGGGAAGAATGAAGATCAAAGGGGACGGTACCAGCCTGGTAAAAGCCACAAAAACAGCAGGCCTGTACAAGGAGGAGCACATGGACCCAGACTACTGTCTGGGAGGCCAGCACAGGACTGATCCAGACCCCTGAACATGGATGTCAATGAGGCGGCCTCCGCACTCTAGGGGGCCCCTGGTAGTGGATTAGTATTTTTCCCTAGCATAAGAAGGGACTTTGAGAGCCCATCCCACACGAAGCAATGAACTCTCAGCCTGGACACATGGGGGAGGGCCTAGGCCTGGCCCAGGATGATGTGGTGGACTTTGGGGAGCCCCTATCGAGGACCCTACCCTGCCTGGGGAGTGGAGGGTGGATGGGGTGAGGGGTAGTTGGGGGCAAGGAGGGAAGGGTAGGGTGAGGGGAGGGAGAGGGAGAAGGGATTGGCATGTGAAAAAAGATTCACTAGAAAAAAACCAAGAATAGGTGTATGTCTAAGAAACAAGGAGAAGCTAGGGTAGTATGGTGGATTGTAGAGGCTGACAAGGAAGAACTTTGGGGGAGAATGGAGAGTACTATTTATACACTTAAAATCTGTGAATTATTTGAAATCTAAGGACAAGCCATCAACAACCAGACGAGTGACTCTAGGACCCAAGACTGAAGATGAGGAGACATTAGCATGAAAGTGCCATTAAAAGCCCCCCAAGCCTGAGATGGTTTAGTCATATCCAAAGGCAGAAAAGGTTGGAATGTGCACCAAAGGAACATTAAGAGTTAAGCACAAAATGTCCTCTTCAAATCCAGTGGTCAGTTGACTTCTGCAAATGGCAAGACTAAAATAAAAGTTAAGTCTCTCTAAAGTCTGAATCATTTTAAATGTCTGTGAGTTCCTTGTAAGGAACTGCTGAAGACAGTACAAAAGGCAGGAATTTCATATCCAAATGTCCCTAATAATACCCTGTAAAGTATGCGGGGAGTTGAGGCATTTGTGTGTGAAGTTGTGGCACATTAAGTGAGAGAAGGGTAGAGAAAAGCAAATACAAACCCCTCTGAGGAAAGAAACTGCATTCAATGGGGGCAAGTCAATACAGACGTTTGTTAAAAGGATGGACACTTCGGGTCGGAGAGTAACTTAGAATAAACTTCGGATCGCCTTATCTCAGAGGTGGGTGCCTTCTAACAGTCTACACCCTCTAGGCTTCTCTAACCCCAGCCCAGTGCAGCCTGGCTGACTTATTTTAATTTTCTTCAAAGTATATGTTTCATTTCACTTCTTCAAGAGACAACAATTCAGGAATGTGCATATGTCAATTAAAATGATGACATGTAAAATACAAAGGCCCAATTTGAGGTACACTGGTTTGCAGAAATGTTGAAAGTTTACAAACGCATGACCTCACAGAAACGAAAGTAAACAGACCTCAACTAATTTTCACCTCATAATTTATCTTACATCATCCAACTGGTTCTTGAAAAACCACTTTGAAGGTTAAGAAATAGTTCAGCACTATACATCATAGAAATTCCATCTCCCTCTGACTTTCAGATCCCCTTAATGCGCTTTCTTCTGGCAATGACTAAGGAACAGAAAGATGACTTTACACAGATATTCTAGCGAACACACACAAGAATGCACTCAGAAATCAGTTCTGTTTCGAAAACTTCAAAAGGAAAAATGCCAGGGATTTTCCAAGCAAGTAGCTGAAAAGGCTTAAAACACTTGGTGACTTGAAAAACAGCCTTTATATACTGAGAACAAATTGAGTGTCTTGATTCATGAGTAAGCAATTTTGGTGAATAATCTACTTCAAAGAACCCTTAAATGTATCATTTATACACAATATATACACATACACATACACATACACATACACATACACAATAATATGGAGCTGATAACTCCTGACTAAATCTGAAGTCTTAATCACATCAGAATTAAATAGTTACTTTCTTAATTGACAGTTTGGCTCCATTCTAATGGGAAATGTAATAAAGTGAATACAACAAGAGAAAATAAACGCAGTGTTAAACACAGTGAATTTAATAGAAAATCAAACAAGGTAACAATTTCCTTTAAAACATTGTTTACCTGGCACAGTCTAGTTGGTTTACTTATGTAACTGTTTAAAGAAAATCTAAGTTTTAACATCCAATGAATCTTATTTCAAAGGTTAAGGAAAACTTCAATTACAAGAAAATACATGTTTTAATTATTTAAAAAATCTTTAAATAACATGAACTTTTTCATACCAAATAATCTAAAGGAACTGTGAGCCAAAGGCATCATTTCAAATTCCCTCACTGAAAATTACAAAATCCATATTGCAAAAAGTTAATCAAATCAGGATTTATGAAAATGGCAAATTTTGCATTTTCTATAAACGTTGATATGAAAACTTGAAAGGGAAAGTATATTTATTCAACAGTAGAAACAGCCAGTGTTTTTTTTTCCCTGTCCATTATGTGGTTATCTCATCATTCACTATGGGCTAAATAAACAAATAAAATGAGAGGGAAGACAGCAGAGATTAAAAAAAATAATAAACTCATTAGGAAACAAAACAATGATGGCGGTGATAGAACTCGTACAGAACAGGGAGAAGACGGAGCCCAGAGACCAAAGAAAAACCTAGAAGGATGGAAATGAGGAAGAGGGAAATGTAACTGGCAAAAGTCAGTGTTTCAATAACATGCACATTTCAAAAGATTAGAGTGAAATCACTACTAGTCCAGCCTTGAAGAGAGTCCTACCTGAGTGAGGAGCACACATAATCCATAAAGCAAACAGGAGCAGAAGGGCGCTCAGCTTCCATCTCCGATGGTTGCACCTCATCCCTGGTGCCTCACCCATCCTGCAATTAATGACAGAAAGTCACAGTCAGGACAGGGACCCTTCAGTATGACATTAGGATAAATAATGCCAAGTGTGGTTCCCAGCAGGGAGTGACTATAGAATAAAATGTTAGTCTTGTTTTCAAATAACGAGCTTCATGTAAAAGGGATAAAACCCAGGGCCTCGGGAGCATGAAGCAAATGTTCTTGGCCATGTCCTCCAAAGAGACTTAAAGGATAATGAGGACCAACCAAATAATCCCCTTCAAGCAAAAGAGAAAGAAATCCAGGTGCTGGGAAGTTAGTAAAGTGCTTGCTGGGCAAGCCTAGAGTGCTGAGTTCAGGTTTCCTGCACCCATGTAAAAAAAAAACAGGCAGGGGCTGGAATCCCAATGCTGAGGAAATTGAGACAGGAGAACCTTGACCTGCAAGACTGGCCCAGTGAGGAAGCTCAAGGTCAGTGACAGATTCAAAAAATGAGGTGGATAGTGATGACAGAAGACAGCGGATGCTTACCTCTGGCTTCCAGGGGCATGTGCACGCACATGTACAAGCATGTACACACACACACACCCTACACACACACACACACATACATAAATTCATCCATTTTGTTTGTTACCTAGACACTTGTACAGGTCCTTTGAATTCTCTATTTAATGACCTCTGTGTCTTCCGTCTCCTGTCTATCTCATCTCTTGCATGAGTCAGAATCTGTGCCTGCCTGAAGGCTGTCTGTGAATGTGCTTGTTCCGGTGTCTGTTTCTGTCCCCGTGTGTCTGTGTGTGTGTGTGTGTGTGTGTGTGTGTGTCTGATGCTTCTGAGTATGAACCTTGTCTGCCCCCATTGGACAGCACAGGAAGCATCACAAGGGGAAGAAATCTTTAACAGAGTTTTAATTAAGTCATAGGCTCCAACTGACCCCCACTGACCCAGACAACAAAAAACTTTATCAACCAATATCCATATATGGTGGCTTTCAACTTTTGTGGTAGATTTTAGGAAACTGCTTTCAACTTCTGGTATTTGCTGCTTTCAGCAAATGATACATATGCATTGTTCTGGGCCTGGGCACAGAGGAACACATAATTTAAGATTTCAGCTATGCCTTAGCTTAGGTGGTGAGAGCTAATTACAAGGGAGATCCAAGACAAGTAAGGTTGGGTTTACACTGTTCTCTTAAAGGCAGGTTAAACAAACAGGCTGGGTAAACTGTAGGATATCAGTCTTACATGACCTGGGGTGTATTACTAACTCTGGCTATGTGGTCCAGGAGAAGCTCCAGTATCTTAGGATGTAAGAGATACTTTCAGAATATAGCATCACCACTCACTTGTTTGTACCTTCCTTACAAGAACATATAGGTAGGTGATTATTCTTAAAGAAGATGGGTTAATATTCAAATAATGTAGAATAAAGTGCAATTCCTTAAGAAATAAAATTATTTCAACTTTTCTCTCTGCAGCACAAGCAGACATGTATGTACATATAACAGATAACTATATTATTCTCCTCTGTATTGTTTTAGGTCTTTAGGGGGGTTATCATTTTAAATCTTAAGAAAAAGTTTTCATGTTATAATACCTCTTGTCAAATTTTATTTAAAATAAAATTAAATTTCTATTCTTTCCCTAAAATGAATCACTGAAGCATTAACATTCAACAAACAAACCCATTATATGCAACAATATCTATCAGTGTTTTCAAATGGTTAGTAATCACCAAGTAGTTCAGAAACTACTAAGTAATGTTAGATGCAGGTGAAAACACTCAACCTTTGTGTATATCAGTGTCATCAGTCTCCACTTTTAAATGACACTTATTTAATGTGTGCTTGTGTCTGCCTGCACACATGTGCAAGTAGAGGTCAGAGGACAACTTTTGGGAGTTACTCTTCCCTTCCATCCTGTGGGTCTCACGGATCAAATACTTGGGTCATAAGACTTAGTGTCAAATTCCTTTATCTGGTTGCTAATCCATCTTGATGGATCATATGCTGCTAATTGATTTAGCCATATCTAAATGGAAACCTGTACTTACTAAGGAAAGGTTCTATGTTATCATGGCTCACAACGGATTTCACTGAGTCAGCATTATTAAAAGAGGAAAGGCTGTGAAGGATGCAATAAGAATAAAAGTCATTTGTTGAAAGGGGCCATAAAGGGACTGGTACTGACAGGCAGTCAAGGACTAAAGCAATGGGAAGAAACCTCCAGGGCTTAAAATAGCCAAAGAGACAGTAAAGTTGCAATTACTACCAGAGAGTAATTTTATTTCTAGAAGGACAACAAGATACTTCCTTAAACTCTAAAGTCTGCTTATGTTGGTAAAGTGTGTAACACTAAATGGGAAGCCAAGAAAACACTCAAATGAGGAAACATATATGAAAGGCTTCCTGTACTTGTATTAAGAATACATTTTTGAATCATTTTTTGTAAGAGGCAGTATTGCATCAAAGAAAACATGGGTTATAGTAAAACAGATCTGGGTTTGCTACCTAAGACCTGTGCAATCCCCAAATTCTACTTGACCTTGTACTTGTGTGTCACCTGTAAAGTAAGGAACAGCAGTGCGCCTAGCCTGTAGAACCTCTGATATAAAATGATGTCTTCAAAAGTCAGTGCCTGGTACCTCAAGCATTCCATAAATAACAGCTGTTGTTATAATTACCGTCAGGCCTGGCATGCTAATGTGTTTGTTCTATCCACTGTATAATAAAAGGAAGACACTTAAACTATAACAGATGATAGGCTTACTCCTTAATGCCAACATTCATTGAGTGACGCTGGAGCCACTTTGGGGATCACCTGGGAACAAGTTAAACTTATTGATGCCTGCTGTGAATGAAGACATTTTATGTAGTGCCTGAAGCTCACATCACAGTCTTGTAGTCCACATTCTACAAGTTCCAGCTACTGGTAGCTGTCCATTTGGAATTTCTAAACTAAGACAAGATTAAGACCCGAAAAGGGGTTTGTTTTTGTTTGTTTGTTTGGTTGGTTTGATTTTTTTATATGGAAAACATGTTTCCAGATATTTTCATCCAATATATTTGAAGTTAAAGCAGTTACCGATTAAGAGGAGCATGTTTGAGTAATAACATTAGCAATAATGGGTACTGACTCTGGGATGGTTAGAGCTTACAGCTTGTTTCTCTGTTGACTGTGTGATTTGGGGATGGGAATTTTAGGGGACACTTCAACTGTCAGCATTGTCACTCTTCTGTAAATGGGCCACTACCACCCACAAAGAACTGCTACCTCTTGCTCAGTCAGCAGGGGCTTACACAAGAGGCAGCTAGATAGTCTGTCACAGAGAAAGGTCACTTCTTTGGAAGAATGGGCCTGTTTCCTATTGACAATGTATGAATGAGGTGTTCTCCATTCATACTGGGGATGAATAGGCTGTGCTTCTAAAACAAAATAATTACACATTCAAAGAAGTTTAGAGAACTGGAAATCCAAAAGAATATGTCTAGCTTATGATTTTCACAGAAGAAGAAACTGAGGTCCAACAAAATGAAAAAGAACAAATAGAGCTGTCTGCCAGCCTTTCTAAGAGTTACATGTCACCTTCCCAGCTTCATACTCTATGCATCATAGGGAAATTCTCCATCAACATGTGACCAATGTCCCCTCTCTTAAATTCATACATGCTCTCAAACAGAAGTGTCTCCTTAGCCTGGATACCAAACACTGTTTATTTTCCATGCAACTTCTCCTTTACTATAAAAGGTTTTCACATTTAGGGACTTTACAACTCATCCTTGAGTTGTTTTACCAAAGCTATCCGCAATCCTATCAAGCAATAGCTGTAAATGAAGACCAGGGCTTGACACATCCCAGGACTCAGGACTCCATCATTTTAGACACAAAAGCAGCCAGAACAGAGTAAGCCCTCTCGTAACGTAACATAAACCATACGACAAGCCAACTTTCATCTACTTTACTGTTTACTGAAGAGCAGAAACAAATAAATTTAGAACAGAGGAAGGGAAGCACTATGGGTCTTCTCAGGGGATCACTTAGTAAAGATACATCCCTGAAATTTAAACAAGTTTCTCAGAAGAATGGAAAATCCCAAGCAGGGTTACTAAGGTTCTAAACAGGGACTTCAACTCAGTACAGGCTGGATCGTGACCTCAGAGTTCAACCAAGAACAGAAACATTTTTCTCAAGAACTACTTTTCTCTTTATTTATGTGTCTCTGTCTCTGTGTGTTTATACCAGGTGCATGTGGGTTCCCATGGAGGTCAGAAAAGGGTATGTGCTGGATGCTCTGGAACTAGGGTCACAGGTGGTTATGAGCCACCTGGTGTAGATGACTGGATTGGACTCTGGTCCTCTGGGAGAACAGCAAGTGCTCCTAACCACAGAGTCATCTCTCTAGCCTCCAAGAAGCATATTTCAAAGGAATACAGAGCCATAGCTTTGTATAATTTGAAAAGAATCATTTTTACTCTGCACATAAACTATTTCCTCACAGGTGAGAAAATAAGAGATTAAACTACTTGCCTAGTTTTCAGAATCAATAGTAAAACCCAAACCCTTGTGAGCCCTGGCTTCTAATCCCTCTGCTGCAACCCTATATTAAAACAGTAGGCTACAAAACACAATATGCTTGAGCCCCATTTCAGAAAGCTTTGGAGGACAAAGTGAAGTTAGTGAAGACATATTGAAATTAACAGAGAAATTGCCAGAATATAAGTTCTACTAATATCAATAGTCGGAATTCATTTCCTCAACCATATTTCCACTGTTTCTATGACAGATCTTTTTCATAAAAGTGTTTGGAAGTGGCTGAGAGTACCTTGAGATTCTAACGGGATAAAAGAGAACAGTAATTTAACGTATTCAGCCTGTTTATAACAGCATTTCTTCTTTCAGTGAAAGGTCATGTTCCTGAGACTAAGCAATGTGTAAAAGAGAGAGTGTGCTATCCTATTACTGAACTCAGACCCTTTCATTAGGTTGGCTTACCCCCACTAAAAAATCTCACTTACTGTTCAGGTCTTTCACAAAGCCTGCTTTATTTGAACAAGAATATGCATGACTGACTCATACCATAAAGTCAACTTGAGAATTTATACAAATACAGAGAGAGAGAGAGAGAGAGAGAGAGAGAGAGAGAGAGAGAGAGAGAGAATACAGGCATAAACACATGAGCGCATACACAAATAGGCACTGAATTAACTGGAAGAGAGAGATGTAATTTATCAACATCCTATTTTTATTTTGCTCTTTAGTGTAAAATTTTTTCTTTCTTTTTTTTGCATTTTTCAACACAGGATTTTTGTGTAGCTTTGGAGCCTGTCTTGGAACTCACTCTGTACACCAGGCTGGCGTCAAACTCACAGAGATCCACTTGCCTCTGCCTTCTGAGTGTTGGGATTAAAGGCATGTGCCACCACCATCCAGCTGTGTAAAATGTTCTTAATGAAAAATTAGTCAAAGGATATATGGGATATTTTCATATTATAATTTTTACAACTGTTAATTGAATCTGCAATTATCTTAAAATTTTTCAATGAAAAAGTAAACCCCTAAGCTATGGTGTGGGCAACTAAATTACAGAAGATTCTGAAAAAGATGAAATTGTAGGGGAGGGATGAACAGGGAATGATCACACAAATGAGACTATTGTTTATAATATATGACTCTTAGAGAAAGGATACTTGGTTGTTCTTTGTATTTTTTAAGATTTGTTTTACATTTTTATGCAAGCACATGCATCTGCGTGTGTGTGTGTGTGTGTGTGTGTGTGTGTGTGTGTGTGTGTGTGTGTATGTGTGTATGAGCACCAGCGTGTAGGTGCTCTTGGAGGCCAGAAGAGGGTGTTGGACCCCCTAGAGCTGCAGTTGTAGGCCATTATGGGCCTCCCATCTAACTGAGAGCTAGGAACTGAACTGCTGACCTCTTCAAGAGCAGTACAGCTCTTTAGTGCTGGGCCATCTCTCCAGCCCCTTTTTTTCTTTTTTTTTTTAATACTTTGAAACTTCTTGTAGGTTCACAACTATAAAAAATAAAAAACTTAAATGCACTTATAATATCCACTGGGGCATGTCAATGCTGTCACCCAAACTGGTGAGTGGCACTGCTTTGATCTCTGTCAGATGACAGAAGTGTCTCTCTTGGATTTCCTTTATTTGGATTGGCAGGACCAAGTCATATACATACTTTTCTATTGCAGTATAAATATTTTCTTTCTGATTGTGTTTTTTAACCAAATTTATCATAAACATGTAAGCTTTCATTATATCTGCGGTCTTTTAAATAATCTTGAAAGGCATTCCAAAAAATTTCCCTCTGAGTAAAAGGTAGGCAAGACAATTCCAGGTAGCCACAATCGTACTAGAATTCCTAGTTGGACTTGGTACATCCTTTAAACGTTATCATTTCCACCAAGTAGTATTATCATAACATCATCTAAGATGGATAAGGTAATGATGTCACCCAACTAGGAATAAACATGGAAATATGCGTCTGGTTACAAATAATACTACTCACACACTTTCTATTTAGTCTAAGTAGTAGATAGTCTCTAGAAACTTCTACTCCTTTCATCAGAAATGTGAATTCTATATAACATGTGGACAGTTAGAAACATGACTACTGCATCTGAAGACATTATCAACAGTTTATTTTTAATATATAAATGGAATGTCTCTCAAATCATTATTTCTAGAAATCAGAGTGACACTTCCGTCAGACAGTAACAACTATGCACTTCTAATATTTCCCATAAGCAAACAGACAATAGCCTCATTCACCATTCACACTGGAGAGGCACAATGTCATGTAACTTATATAAGCCATAAATGGAACAGTAGCTTCATGCACTGTGAGACCAACAAGAGCCAGCCTTGCTAAATCTACTGGATGTCTTGGAGCATGCAAAACATGCAGTTGTTGCAACTCCTAAATATAGTTATAAAGTCTATAGTTTCAAAATGTGAGTGTATCAATATATAAGTTTGAGAAAAACAATATATAAGTTTGTTCTCTACAAGAGGCGACTAAGACATTTAAATAAACTGTGTATTTTTATTTACTGCAATTAAATTTTGAAAAAATATAGTTTCTATTTACCATCTCAACATTTCCAACAAAATAATAGGAATATTTTACCTTGGGCAGATTGGCACTATCTCCATGTATTCTAACTTGTCCATCAGCCAAAAGGAGTCAAAACACCTCAAACCATTGCACAGAAAATATGCATAATGATATTGAAAGACACAGAAAAAAAATCCACCAAAAAGAATTCGGTAAAGAAATTTAAATCCAAGTTAAAAGCCTTAGATGGCTGCTTATCATGATTCTTCCCTGAGAAGTCATAAATTTAATCACACCGAGTTCAAATGGATTAATAATTTAATCGCATTATCAAGAAAAGTTTGCATTATCTGTTGATCAGTTTCACATCCTTTTAAAGGTGTTCATGAACACGTGCACACATGCGCGCAGGTGTGTGTGTGTGTGTGTGTGTGTGTGTCTGTGTGTCTGTGTGCGTGTGCGTGTGCGTGTGTGTTGCTTTTAATCCTATGAGCTCTAGATACCCAGGGAGGTTGAAGAAAAGTTGCCTAAATATCTCCTGTGGAGAGCTGGGAAATATTTTCAGGAAAACTAAAGTTGGAAACAAACTTAACAGTCGTTCCAAACCTGTTACCTGCATAGGGAAATGAGTCTTATGTTAGATCCATTCACCCATTGCACTGCCATAGGCAGCACTCTAAAACTCACAGGTTGGCATTACTTCACAAGGAGTTTTAATAAAAATAAGTAGTATTTATTACAGGGCACAGTGTCGAGATCAGAGCGTCAGAATGGAGGGTGAAGCTGGTGTGCTGTTCCATCGCCCACCTTAAAGATTGTGTGTGGGGTTGCAGAGGGGGACAGAGCAGCCAAGGGGGGCTAAAGACCCAAGCTAGGTGCTAACTTGGAAAAGGAAACAGAAGCGGAAATAAGTAAGGATGGAGTTGTGGAGAGAGGGAAGTATCAATTTCTGTAATTCCTAAACAAGTTAGGTGCAAAGTCTGTCAGGTGTCTGCCCAAGAATAAATAAAACAGCAGAGGGAAAAATTACACACTATGAGGGGAAAAAAACCCGCTAAGTTGGCCTCAAAGATAAGTGTGGCCCTTGTGAGAACCTTTGTCCAGTCTGAGGCCAGGCGGTGGCCATGGCCACCCTTTCATGGGGTCCCTGGCAACACCTCACAGCGTGGATGGCAATTCCATCCAAGCAAATCCTTGTATCTTTCTCTGACCATCTCACCCTCTCCTCCAAGCCTCCTACTTGTAATTCTACAGGAAGCCCCTATCACGTTCCTTAATTACTTTTTTAAATCTACATAGTACACCGAGAACATTTTTCTGAGCTCTTCAAAGAAAAAGGAGCAGGACTGGGGAGTTTACGATGGGGTGAAATGCCATTTAAATATCTTAGAGATCTAAGAACGACTTCTACCGTCAAAGGTGACAGAGCAAAGCCAACATCTCCCCCGCTCAGCAATACCTTCCCAGGCCCCAGGTGTTGATCCAGGGAGCGCTGGCTTGGCAGCGCCAGGGCCCTGCAAGCAGCTGCACCGTCGGTTAGTCCTTGTTTAATTTGAATCAAAACCAGGTTCTCCCCATACTTGAAGCCCTGCCCTTCTTATTCTGCTTTACACGGCCTCTGAGTGAAGTTCACCTCTCTCCCTTAGCGAGAAACGGAGAAAGCAAGTCGCGCACACACAAGCCCCAGCTCCGTTTGTTGATACTCAGCCCCCGGTACCTCGAGGAGCACGCTGAAGCTTCGGTTACCATAGTTGGTACCTTTCAGGGGAGCGCTGAGCTAAGCGTTGAGAAGGGGACAGAGATGGAGGTGCGAATGGCTCGGAGCTGGGAGGCGACTTACATGCTGGCATTACCGCGCAGAGGTTCCCAGAGGCTGCACGCTCATCCTCCTCCACCACTGCTCCTCTGCTCTGCTGCCGGCGAGCTCCTCCAAGGGGGACCCGGGCGGCCGGGACCGCGCCCCGCAGGACCCTTCGTCACGCCCTTTCTGGAGACTTCATAGGGTTTCCCGGCAGCTGCTCCTCTCCTGCGCGCGGGGCGGCGCAAGGTGGACCCCGGGGCGCGCGCCGCGGAGTTCAAGAGCGGGTCCCGCGCGCAGGGGCGCGGCTGACGGCGGCAGGTTCCGCCCGGCGCAGAACTTTCCTAACAGTTGGGGCCAAGGGAGCCGAGCCGGGTGGCGGGCGATCCAAGCCTACGGGGTTGGAACGGTTCGACCCGCAGGGTCCAGAGCCTGCGGCGTGGCGTCGGCCAACCTCGGTTTCCCCCCTGGGCTCAGGTGCGGCTCCGCGCAACCTCCGGGGTGGCCCCCGCTCTAGGCGGTCCTAGGCAGAGGACAGTCCTGAAGGAGCAGCTGCCCCACCCAGAGCCGGCCACCCGAGGGCAGAGGGAAAGGGAGAAGTCGCCACGCGGGGCGGGACTGGCGCGGGCGGCGGGGTTGGGAGACTGGCGCAAGGCCAGGCGCAGCTCTGGGGAGGGGACCCCGCTGACCCCGAGGTCACCCGCCTGCTGCGAGCGCGAGCCCCGCAGAGCCTGGGTGGAGAGGAGCTCGGAATGCAGCCGCGCAAGTGGGCATCTATCTGCTCTGCCTGCAGCCAAGTACCCGGGCCGCCCTTTACTTTTCTCTTTTTAGCTCTCCTCTTCCTCCTTCCCGTGTCTCCTTCTCTTAAAAAAAAAAAAAAAAATTAAAAAAAGGAAAGAAAGAAAGGAAGGAAGGAAGAAAGAAAGAAAGAAAGAAAGAAAGAAAGAAAGAAAGAAGGAAAGAAGGAAGGAAGGAAAGAATGAAAGAAGGAAGGAAGGAAGGAAGGAAGGAAGGAAGGAAGGAAGAGAAAAAATTAATGGGGACGGAGGAAGGCTTGAGAGGTTTGGGGCGATATGCTTATTTAGGTTTTTAACGTTTTCTTTTCTTTTTGAGCAGGATTAATTTACAAATGCAAATACAGCTACTCACTAAGAAAAGCCAAGTAGGCTGACCGCTAAGCAATACTTCTGCAGGGAAGCTGCTTTGCAAAGAACGTGGGCACACCCACTTGCTAAAAGAGGGGGAAGCGCTCAGACAGAGAGTCCTTCACACTGTGCATCATCACAATAAATTCACTGAATGCTAGAGATGGCCTTTCCAGACTTGGATACATGTTCAGAGCAGAACAATCCCGCTTGCGTTGTGCGGGAACACATACATATGCCATAAAGGCAGATTAACCTTGATCTGCTAGAGAAGGGTTGGGGTAGGTGGGAAAGAGGTAAAACAGGATTTGAGGACAGACGGTTACAGCAAAGAAAGAGGAAGTTGGAAGGCAGCCAGCAATCCAGACTACTTCTGGTCTGGTGTGTGTTCTTGTGATTTTTATCAGTATTTATTTTAATAAAAAAAAAAAAGCAGTAGAGTTAATAGAGACTTGAACTCCATTTAAGAAAACCTGAGATCCTTTTGGTATTACAGGTAGGAAAACGAAAGAGACCTAGGGAGGCAAATTCTGAGCAAACTTTTTAGAATAGACCAGGGCTTGAGCCTCAGGCCCACAGACTCTCAGTTCAAGTCCACTTCTGTGACGCCAAGATTGTCCCAAGGATATATTCAATGTTCCACCCAGAACTTTTCAAAACAACTGAGTTTTGCAGTTTTATGGGCCTAGAATTTGGGTAGAATCTGGGTGCAGGTTAGCTCCGTGTCTGCCTCAAGACTGTAATCAAAACAGGAATTGACGCTGCTGCTTGTCCCCTGAAGGCTTGACAGGAAGAAGTTCTACCTGGGAACTCTTCCTTGAAGAGTTCCAGTCACAGAAGTCTATTTTGCTTCTTCTTTGACAGTGATTAGTCTCGTCCCTCATCTTCTTTTATCTCTCTTTCAGCCCTATCGACCCTGGTCCCTTTTACATGCCCAGATTCATGCCTTTTGGGTTGATTTTGTGACCCCCTCCCCGTTTAATTTAACCACTGCTGGCTGTGTGACTATTGGATTCAAACTATCCACTGGAGCCTAGTGGGGTCACAATTAAAAGCAATGACTCCCCACTCCTTGATCTGATCAGTATCAAAGAATTCAGCAATTAGAGGCAGTGTTTCCTGAGTTAGTGGTCATGTGTCCTGAGTTCTTCTCCATCCATGTATGTCTATTGATGGAGAGACCAACCTTCTTCTGACAGGATGTGCTGACTTACTCAATGCTGGCCTTACTGCTATGGGAGTAGCAACACTCTGATGGGATTTGTGGCCTGCTCTATAGAAGGAATCCATGTCTGGTTCTGTAAACCTGGTCAAAAATCCATAAATGGGATTTCATAGACTCTAGAAGGGAACTTAATACTGCTATTTAACTAAACTGACATAACATCAAACTGCATTCTGAATGTTTATGTTAATATCCATAGACAAATGCTACTGATACAGACTGTATCAGAGAACCCTCTTTTTTTTTCCAGTGATGAATTTTGCAGACTAGTGGTGTATGCAGACATTCATGGCTGTACAAGGTACTGAGAATAAGTTACAGATGAGTGCTCAGTCCTGAACAAGGTAGGCGTATTATCACTTCTAAGACTCAGAGAACACTGTGGAAGAGAGGGAGGAAAGAATTTTAGAGGCAGAAAACAGAGAAGAGGTCTAAGACACAGGATCTATGAATTCATAGACTTTTCAATCTGAATGTAACCATGAAACAGAGAGGCAAAGGGAGACACAGAAGGAGCTGCAGGAGCCAGTGCTCTTCTCCAGAAAAATCGTCCAGAGGTATACATTAGTATACAGAGATTGCTTTCAAAGAATTAGCTCACACAGCTATGGAGGCGTGGGTCCAGAATCTGTACCGTAAACCAGCAGACTTGGGGAGTTGTAGTCTGCTCACTGAATCCCTTCTTGCCTGAAGGAAGCTAGTCATTGTTCAGTTAACCAGTCAGAGACCAATGATTTTTAAACAAATTTTGTTAAGATTATTTTATTGGCAAACTATAGATATTTATGGAGTGCAACGTAATATTTATGTGTAAAATATGGAATAATTTAGCTAAATAATGTATCTGGGACCTGATTTATGTATCTTTTGTGTGGTGACACTTCTTTATTTTCTTGATAATTTTAAAATAACATAATTATTATTATTGATTATAGTCTCTGTTTTGCAAATGATCTGAAAAAATAGATTCTTAGTCAGGGGTAGGGATGTATACCTGCAATCCTAGCACTTGTGAGGCTGAGCACAAGAGGATGGAAATTTAGTATCAGCCTTGGTGAGTTTGAGGCTAACCTCAGATCCTCTGTGTGTGCAGGCAAAGGCATTCCTACTGATTGAAATATTGTTCAGTTTGATTGACAGCTCCGCATTGCCACTGATCCATAACCTTTGGCAACCATCATCCTACTCTCTTCTTTGAGTGTCTGCACTAAATTTACTATATTCTCCACACAGTGAAACCACATAGCAATTGTTTTTTGTCCTTCAAAAGATAAATGAATAATTGTCTTAGTGTTTCTGTTGTTGTGAAGAGACACCATGACCATGCCAACTCTTATAAAAGAAATCATTTAAATGGGGCTTACTTACACTTTCAGAGGTTTAGTTCATCACCATCATGGCAGGAAACATTGTAGCATACAGATAGATGTGGTGCTGGAGAAGGAGCTAAGAGTTCTACATCCTGATTCACATGCAGCAGGGAGAGAGAGAGAGAGAGAGAGAGAGAGAGAGAGAGAGAGAGAGAGAGAGAGAGAGAGAGAGAGAGAGAGAGACTGGTCCTGGCTTGAAGTTCTGAAACCCCAAAGCCTACCCTCAGTGACACACTTCCTCCAATAAGGCTACACCTACTCCAACGAGGCCACACCTCCCAATAGTGTCACTCCCTATATATTTATGGGGGCTATTTTCATTCAAACCACCACAATAAGGAAAATGTAACACACACACACACACACACACACACACACACACATTCATACACAATGGGTAAAATAAGGAAATTTTTCCATTCTGACCACTGATGAGTCTATAAGATGTAATGCAAAGAAAACTGATTTAAATGTTAATCTCATCCTCAAAGCAACATCTTACGCACATACAAAATGATATCTGGCCGAATATCTGAGCGCCTGACCAAACCAAGTTAACAGGTAAACTTAATCACCACATCAAACATTGTTCTAGGAAATAGAGATCTAACTATTATGTGTTACTACTTAATTCATGCACTGAAGTTTCTACAAAAAAAAAAAAATGTGAATCCTGCCTAAAACATTCCAGTGTGCCTGTCCTGGCCATTGGCCAGTATACTAGGATTATCTGTATATTTTGAAATCTCTTCTCACAAGAAGGAATTGTTCTTTATTGTTGGAACAACATGTGAGGGAAACAGTGTGTAATGCAAAATTCAGTCTTTTAATGCAATAGGTCCTAGGTAAAAATTGACTGTACAGTTTGACATCACTGTGAACGTCTGCAGTTTATCCTGATTTGTAAAATAAAGATAACCATTGAGCATGTTTCAATCAGATTCAATAAGCTAAGGATGTAGAACACTCGGGGATTTCCCAGAATTTGGTGATATCATTTGCACCGCCTGCTCCACATGTCATATCATCCTCAAACTCAAAGTGCCAGGACAACATTCCTCTGCATTCAGTAACTGTCTGACAGCATTCCAGACAAAAGGAATTCTGAACATCTGTGCAAATCCTTAATGCTGGTGAACACTTGGCTGTGAGAAACTTCCTTTTTCTATTGATTGACTTCAACATTCCTGTCTTTAACATCCATTCACAGCAGGGACATTCTGCCCCTCACAATGAGTCTTTCACACATGTGAAGGCAGTGATCACTTCTGTGTCTTCTTTACTCAGTGTTCATAGCCCTAGTTTTTATTTTAACCATTTAATGCCTGGCTTTTTACTATGTATCTCATTTTCTCTTACTATCTCCAAGTAAACCAACATCAGTGCTAAGTATTCAAAATGGTTTATACACCATAACTATAAGGTTCTTACCTCCCCTGTACTGGGTATAACTCATATATAAATCTCAGCTCTTGTAGACTTTGAGAAGAAACGTAAAAATGCAGCAGAAATAGCCATAATAAATGGGTGCTAAATGTGTGTGTGTGTGTGTGTGTGTGTGTGTGTGTGTGTTTGTGTACTTTTTTTCATAAGTGAAATTTCTCAAGACATGTATCATAACTTGTAAATATTCAAACCCAACTGGAAATGTCTGGATCTTCTGTTCTTTTATAATCAATTTATCTCCTCCCTTTTCACCAAGCTTATTTCTTTCTCCAGCAAGGAAGAGAGAAGAAAGCTAATAATTGCCTTGTCTGCATCCATGGATATCAACCCGACTAGTCCCAGTATGGACAGTGGGGCTCTTCAGGTTTTCTAGCTATTCCCTGATGACCCATGGCTATTTTCATCAGCCTAGCCCCTGCAAAACCTTGACTCATCAATGAGTCTCTCCCTGAGGCAGGAGAGCAGGTTCATGACTCTTGGGAGCCACTCAGATCTCAGATCTCACAAATCACTCACAACCACTCCTTCCTTCCTCCCTCCCTCCCTTCCTTCCTCCCTCCCTCCCTCCCTCCCTCCCTTCCTCCCTCCCTCCCTTCCTTCCTCCCTCCCTCCCTCCCTCCCTTCCTTCCTTTTTTCTTTCGTTCCTTCCTTCCTTCCTTTTTTCAACCTTTTTGTATACACCAGCTACAAGATTGACTGAGGAGAAAGAAGGGAAAATAAGTGGGGAGGGATTAATCTCTAAGAAATATTGTAAATTCACAAAACCAAATTTTCTGTAAATAATTAGTATTCCCACTTTGAAAATAGGAAATTGAAATTTAAAATGGCTCTATATGCCTGTTGTACCTTCATTTCTGTTGCAAAACACTCTAGCCAAGAGTAACTTAGGAGAGAAAATGAATTACAATTCCGGGTCATAGTCCATCAGTGAAGGAACTCAAGGCATACTCAAGGCAGGAACTTGAAGGTTGCTTGCTACTACAAACAGCATTACCCCTGAGTGAGGAACTTACTTCGGAGCCAAAGAATCACAGAATGAAGGATGTGTGAAGCTCTATGGAAGATCCTGCTTCCTGCGTGGCCATGAGATTTATTCTCATTTGGCTCTCTTATATAATTTAGGATCACCTATAAAAGGGAATGGTGCCAACCACAATAGGCTGGGCCCTCTTATATCAATTAATAAACAAGACAATTTCCATAGACAAACCTGATATAGGCATTCCTCAAACCAGGCTCTCTTTTTAGGTGAGTCTAAGTTGTGACAGGTCACATTTAAAGCTAATTAGTAGAATCACAGTAAGCTAAGCACTGAATGACTTTAATAATACTTTAACTTTGTGTCAGTCCAATTGTTTTGATGTCACTGTCAGAAATCTCAGGTAATTGTGTAAATTATCTGAATTCCTATACAAGGAACCTAACCTCTTTTATTTGATCTAAAATATCAGTTTGGAGAAATCAGTTTGAAATGGATTCTTCCATCACCTGTAACAGTATTTTGCAGTTATTTTGTTATGTGAAAATTTAATAGTGCTATTTCTTACATTTCAGTCAAATAACAGTGTTTACCCACTGAAATTCCGAGACAGAAGCTGCCTTCTAAGTGATGCTGATCTATACTAATCAACATTAGAGCCACACATCTTCAGTCGATTGTTAATCTATCACAGGCAATTTCATAAACCAAAAATTTGGTATGGATTTTATATCCTATAGACCTGTTAATGTAAACCTTTGTTTATCCACCCAGAGCATGAGCTTGGGCTCAGTAGTTTTGTGTTGTTGTAACACACTTGCTGTTTCTCTATCATTCCTTATTCTTCAAATACTCCAAAAACAGAATGGTTTTTTTTCCTGTGTTCTTTCCCATGATTCTTCTTTCCTGTTAAGGTTGTTATAATATATGTTGCAAGCCTAGTCCTTGTAGTTAGGTGAGAAATGTAGGCTGGAAAAAAATAAGAATGACAGCTGAAATTTTCTTTAAAATGTTTGGGGAAATTTTACCGAAATTGATGCCATTAACAAAGAGACTTGAATTAGTGGGGAATAGACACAGTTATGTGGAGCAAGCGTGTTTCAAGCAGGGAGAATGAAGTGGAAAATCGGCTTGAGGGGGAAATAGCAAATGAGGTTTAAGAGTGCAAAGGGCCAGGCTACAGCCCTGTGACCAATAGATCCATCAGCAAGTTTACTGCAAAAGAAGTTAGCAAAGAGGATGAGACTATGCTGCCCCCAACTGCCAGCTCCAACTGTGCATAAAGATTACTTTGAAGCAAACACAATTAGGAAGCAGAAACCCCCAAATAATTCTTTGTCTTCCATCTATTTACCCAGTGGCAGGTCATAATTTGGTACACACACTTCCCCACTTCCTTCCCCTATATCGGGAGGAGCAAAACAGCTCTTTCTATTGGTGGTGGAAAATAAGCATCTTGATATGCCTGAGCAGATTCTACTACAATAGCTGTATTCCATAAGTTTTCTTGTAGACATTTGCTTTCCCACAATTCACTGTCTCTAAGAACACAGAGATGTTTTCCATTGCTTTTCAACTCTGAACAAAGGTATCACCCTTATGAGTCCCAAATTCTAACCTTTGAGTTATTCATCTCTGATTCCTCCGTGTATGTGCTCACTGTATGAATAAATAAGTCCTGAGGCACATTTTGTCTTTGTTATTCTTTATTATTAAAGCCTAATTCAGGGAACTGAGTCACAGAACTTAATGCAGGAGAAGGAAGGTTGTATTTCCTTCCCTGTAGAAGTCACTGGGTGATTTTGAAAATACAAGAACAAGAATGCATTTATGGGAGAGAGACGCAAAGTAGTTTAAAAAGTGGGAGCAGGGAGACTTCTTAGCTGGCCATTACACAATCCAGATAAGAGACAACAATGGATAGCATTCACTAGGGAGGTAGAAATGGAAGTAATTGAGTTTGGGATATTTTTAAGGCATTTTAAAAAATCGTATATCATGTATAAAAGAAAGCCATACAATTTGTGATTTAGACCCATGCAACTCGGCAGATCTGGAGTATTTAATGAGGAATGAATGTAGAAAGAAAACACACAAAAGTTCACATTAAGCATCTTAAGTCCGGGATCTCTGTCAGTCTAACATGCACAACTACAGGCTTCTTAGAACTTCCTAAGCATTTGAATGAAGTAACTGTTAACCGAGCAAGTGTTTCATTCTGATGGTTTATCTGAAATCAATGTCAAGTTCCTGAATGGTTGTTTACAGAATGGACTTCCACAGTGAACTGGGATTTTTAGATCAGCAGAAAAAAAAAATAAAAAAAGAAACGAAAAGAAATACGCTAGAACAATTAGCCATAGTGTAGAAGAAAATTAAAAATAGGAAAATATTTTTTCCAGAAACTTAACAAATACTCTGGCTGCAGTGGGGGATTCTAGAGGCTGATGCAGAGATAAAGGGCTGATAGGGTAATGATAGGAGTTTGCCATAATGCTGTGAGATATACTGAACCAGCCAAATTTATGCTTGAATATTTATACCTAGGCTTTTATTGGCTTGAGGGAGCCACATAGTCAAGGAATGATACAGGGGTTAATCAGGATGGATGGTGCTACCGAAGACCTTTGCAAGAGAAGGGGATAAGGGGATGCTGTGAAATGTGGGTAGGATAATAAATAGTATGATGCCATTGGAAAGAAGGGTGTTTTTTGTTTTTTTGTTTTTGTTTTTGTTTTTGTTTTTTTCCGTGTTCTGTAAGAAGGGATACAGCACATTATGGGAGGGAAGTCATGGCAACAGGAGCATGAGGCAGTTGGTCACATTCCATCAGCTAGCAGGAAGCAAAGAACAATCAATGCTGATGTGCAGCTTGCCTTTCTCCTTTTAATTCCTCAAGGGCTCTAGCCCACATGCTGCCCATATTCAGGGTGGGGCTTCCCTCCTCAGCTAAAGCTTTCTGGAAACAGCGTCATTGACACACCCAGAGCTGTGTCTCCATGGTAACTCTAAATCCAGTCAAGTTGACAACGAAGATTAACTATCACAAACTATGAGGTCAGAGATGTATGGAGAGGAAAGGTGAAGGAGAGGCATGGTTTTTGTCTAGTCTATCCCTGTAGGGAAGGGATGTGAACTTTTTGTGCCTGACGTCACGTAGACAAGGCAGATTTAGCAGATTCTTATCAATTTATGCAACCACACACAAACCTTTCCTATTCCAAATGCAATAACTGTAAGAACCATAAGGACTTTTTCCTGGGGAGTGGGGAGCAGTTGTTTTCCCTTCTCTGCAAATGACAATGGCAGAATTCTCCTTCTCCTTCTCCTTCTCCTTCTCCTTCTCCTTCTCCTTCTCCTTCTCCTTCTCCTTCTCCTTCTCCTCCTTCTCCTTCTCCTCCTCCTCCTTCCCCTCTTCCTCCTCCTCCCTCCTCCTTTTCCTCCTTCTCTCCTACTTCTTCCTCTTTGACTGCTTAGGCATGACAATGATTTGCTTTAGTAAAAAGAGTGTTATTAGTCTACACCATTGTAGACCAGAGCTTTTTGGATGGCAATTCATTTTTTTTTTCTTGCTTCTGTGGCAGTATTCTAGAGAGTGAAGATACTATCCACTTGGATTCTAGAGTGGAAAGTATATGTAACAGGTACTCTAGTCAACTGCCAGGGAAAACTGTACAAGTCACACGTATGATTTGATGCTATTTGACAGGAAGAGTTAGGCTTGCCAGTTTGTGGGATGTAATTAAACTGCTTTTATCCCATGCAAGAACTATTGTGTAAAAATAAATAAGCTAAAATGTAAAATAAATAAATAAAGCAACATATAATGGATTACAAAGGGTATTCAAATAATTTAAAGTATCTATTTTATATGAAAATGGTATTTTTAATATTCCCGAGGTATTGAGCAACTGATATACCATTGAAATATGATGATATTCATAAGACTGACCATCAAAGAACAAGCATGGCCATGGATACTAGTTTATAGTACATGTTTGCTTTTTTATTTGATTTATGCAAGTTTTCTTTTTGAAGTTGAAATGAAGTAGTTCTTTCGAGATCCATGAAATAGGAGTGTGTTCCAGGCAGATAAGGGAGAATAACAACAAGAAAGAGGAAAAAGAGAGCAAATTTCCCACAGGTGGCAGGCAAAATTAGAGTTGAATCTAATACTGTGAAGCCAATACAACTGCCTTCCATATAGAACTTCTTGGAGGAGAACTTAACCTCAGAGCTACTTTACCCCGCCTAGAGAAATTGATAAAATGTAAAAGAATAGGTACAATCTTTAATGAAAGAAACTTCGTGCCATTTTATTTAGAATGATGCAGCTCAAGCCATATTTAGACATGAACAAGCCAACTTTAGATTTAGAAATATTGGCACACATTTTCTATTCCTTTTTTAAAAGAAATGTATTATACACCTACATAATTAATCAGGCTAAACTAAGTAAGTAGTCCGTGTTTAACAGAAAAAAGAAAACCATTCCAAGAACAAAGAGTGATAATTTAATAAACACCTACAGAAAATAGAGCGAGCAAAGTGGTTAGATCTCTACACAAAGCAGAATCCTCTGTGACTCGATTTATGATCGATTGTACCTTGTTAATTACAGAAAATACATAAGGAAGGAAAGTAATATGCTCAATAATTAAGTTTATAGAAAGCAGGCACAGCTGAAGAGAACAGGATTGGAGAACAGAGGACAGGCTTATATTGTTGATGTTTGTAAGTCTGTGTACAGACTAGAATTTTATTTACAATTCTATGGTGTGCTACAAAGGGATTCAGTCAGGAACTTGACCATTGTGTACTAAGATGAGCATAGATTAGAAAAGAGCAATAATTAAAAACACAGTGTGACAGTTTATTTTACCTGTCAGTTTAATAGGTTACCTGGATATTTGGACAGACAATTTTCTGGATGTTTTTGGTAAGGTTTCTTTTTTTAATAGATTAACATTTAAATCAGTGGACTTAAAGCAAATTGTCCTCTATTAAAGTGGCTCCCCTCTCATCAACTGAATGGGGGTCGGGGGGAGTGTTGTGCCTGAGGGAGGAACCTTTGGACTTCTGCAACATCAGATCTCCCTACATTCACGAGACACCTTCGAAGGCCTATTGAAGCATTGGCTCTTCTGTGTCTCCAGCCTTCCAGACGGACTCCACAGACATATGAACCAATTCAAATCCTTCCCCCTCTCCCTACCTCCGTCTCTCTTCTTCCCTTCCTCCTTCCCTCTCCTCTACCCTTCTCTTGCCCCCTCCTGTCCATATCCACACCTTGCTCTCTTCCTCTTGCTCTTTGTTCTCTCCCTCCCTTCTCCTCTCTTCCTAAGCTATTGGTCCTGTTTCTTGGGAAAACCCTGACTAGCGTAGGTGTTGCTGTAATCTTGGTGGACAATAATGATGATCCAGTTCGGGATAGATTTCAGAGGTGGGATGATCTGATTCGTGATGATTTGTGCTTGGGAGCCTGAAGGATAGAGAGGGACCAAGAAGAACACTCCATGTTTTAGACTAGAACAGGTCCATGGATAAGATAAAAGTTCATGCAGAAAGAGGAGCAATTTGGAAGACAGAGGATGTGCCAAAGGTAAGTTGCCTCCTGCAGATGTCCAAAGAAATCACAGAGATCATTGGCACATCTGTCTGGAACTTAAGGGAAATCATCAACGCACTGATGATATTTCATGCTCTGAGAATGAGTCATACTCTATCTATAGGTACAGATAGAGAAGATAAAGGCACTGAGGCTGTGTGTGTCATGGGACAAATAAGTCCTTACAAGGAATGCAGTAGCAAAGGAGACTGGAAAGGAAGGCCTAGTGAAGTAGTGGTAAAGTAGGACTTGGGCAGTAGAAGATATTTCAGGAAGGAAGAAGGACTTGGCATTGATTGCAATGCAAAGTAAAGGTAGAGGACACTTGGATATGGACGCAGAGAGCTCCCTAGTAACTCTAACAGAAATGTGGGTGGCATGATGGAGCCAGAAACCACCATGCAATAGCATGAGAAGATGAGCCTAATTTCCTTTAAGGAAATGTCCTCCAAATTCAGTGCTGTTAAAATTCCCTTCTTTTCTTTTAGAGAAGTACTGCATGATTCCACATGTCTAAGAAGACAAACAGTCACACAGTTCTAAACTGAGACTGAGTGAGGCTAAATGTGGGGATGATAGGAGACGCTAGTCAACATTCCCACGTTTCTGATAATCAGATAATATGGTTGGATTATATGTTTGAGGTCTTTGTACAGCATGGCAATCATAATAATAATGTTTATTTTAAAAAAAAACATTTAAAAGCAGAGCATGGCTGGGAAGGCATCTTAACCAGAGGACCTGGGTTAAATTGTCCAGTGTTTATAAAAAAAAAAAAAAAGCAGGCATCTTTTGAGTGATCTCAGCTCTTGAGAAGCAGAGACAGTAGGGGGGCTTGTGGGCCAGGAAGACTAGTCTAATTGTCAAGTTCCAGGTGCCAATGAGAAACTCCATCACAAAAAAATTAGGTGGAGGTCTTCTAAGGAATAACACCAAGGTTGATCTTCACACACAAGCACTTACATGCACATATACAAATACATAAATTGAAAAAAAATTTTAAAGTTTGTCCCTACTAAAAAAGAAAAAAGTCTACAAGTTGATGTATATTGTAATTTTCTTGATGCAATGATCTTAAATATATATGAATATAAAGATTCACATTACAGCCGGGCGTTGGTGGCCCATGCCTTTAGTCCCAGCACTCAGGAGGCAGAGGCAGGCAGATCTCTGTGAGTTCGAGTGCCAAGACAGGCTCCAAGCTACACAGAGAAACCCTGTCTCGAAAAAACCAAAAAAAAAAAAAGACATCTCATTACATCCCATAAATATAAGCAACTATGATTTATCAATTAAGACAAATGTACACAAAAGAAGGTAGACAATCGGCTATAATCAAATTTTTTTACAACAAATTTAGCGCTAAAACAGAAAAACAACCAATGAAACATTTTCTTGAGGAGGGTAGTAGACACATTTTGCTCTTCCAAGGAAGATGGAAAGCATCAAAGCTCTGGGGTAAAAAATGGGATGGTGGAGAAGACATCCCAACAGAGGAAATGTCTAACCAAGTCTGTATTTGAACTTGGACTCCTTCAGCCTCCCAAGAACTGCCATTACAGACTGCAATACATGACCCTATTCTCTTAGGTCTCACATTTAGCCATGTTGCTAAATGATCCTGAAATAACCAAGTGTTAAGCCAAGATTTCTGCCAGAAAATGCAAAACATATAAAAATCAAAACTGGCAAATTGCTCATATTTCTAAAAATCATAGCAAATATCACTAGAATGTATGCAGTTTATAAAATTCTATTAGCATTCAGAGAAAAAAAACCCACCAAAGGTCTGGGTCTACATAATCTTTGTTGGAATGAAAAAAGAAGTAAGTGACAAAATTGTAAAATTTACATTTGGGGGCTGGAGAGATGGCTCAGCAGTTAAGAGTACTCCTGCTCTTACAGAGGACCCCATTTTATTTCCCTGTGCTCTCATCAGGCAGTTCACAAGTGCCTGTAATTCATCTCTAGGGGGCCTGACTCCCTCTTCTGGCTAAGGTCAGGACAATCATACACTCCCACAGATACATACACATAAAAATTTTTAAAGAAAAACAAAATAAACACCCTTCTTTTTCTCAGAAAAGAACAATTTATAGCTTAGAAATTTAGAAAAAAAATTAAAGATCTACATGCCAAAGATCTTTGAACTTTTTTTCCCCTAAAAGTTCATGCATACTTAACTTCTAACTGGATCTTTGATTATCCATTTGCTATTTGTCATGCTGTGGTCAGGATTTAATCATTTTCATTTCTTTAATAATGGTTTTAATCATATCTTCTCTCTGCTGGTCTTGAAGAAGCTAATTTTATTGTTTAAATTGCCTGCCAGAGACAGAACAATTGGAAACAGAAAGCACAATCCCAGGCCAAGAAATGCAATTGAAAACATGAGACTCAACTATTAAATGAGAGATGAGAATGGTTAGGAAAAGCTATGTTGAATCAATTTTGCTTGAATTGGTTCACAGAGTAGCAGCCACTTATGAAATGTAATAGAGGTCTCAGAGAGCAAGAAATAGAGAGGTTCTGAGACCTGGAACTAGGAGAATAAGTGAAGAACTTGGGGCTCCAGTAGAACTGATGGCCCTATATGGAAGGCACTGCTTGAGAACTACAAGAGCAGAGATGTAAACACAAGCTGTCTTACTCACTCAGTGGCCTCCAGTGAAGAGTCTCCCACCTCGGTCTAGCTCCATATGTGTAGGCTGTAATACATGCTACTGGGCACTTTTGATTGTTGTTTTCATAGTGTTAGTAAAATATCTGGCAAGGCAGAAGTTTAAAAATAATAGCAATGAACATTAGTAATTTCAAAACAGAATCAGGTTTTCTATAGGAAAAACAAAACAAAACAAAAACACCTCAGATCCCCTGAGTGAAGAAAACAAAATTCATTAACAGAATAAATAGACAAAATTACTTACGAATTCATGAGTTGGATTTTGTGACTCTGTTTTGTGTCTTTATATTCTCAACATGGAAATGGTTCCTAGTTTGCATTCCTAAAATTGTGGTATAAAAGATTTTACCATCTCAAATTTTCATGGTTTGGCCGACCCACCCTGGAATAAGGACATACTACTTGGACTTTGGATGTATGCTGTAATCTCTAGGGAGATATTAGAATTGGTTGGCTGAGTGCTTCCACATTCAAAGAAATAACACAGAGCTAGGTGAAGAGGGTGTTCTGTACATTTGAGCTTACTTTCATCTTCAGAACCCACTTTTTCAGAGTTCTGTATGCACTGCCTTCATAAATTTAGAACAAATCATGTAACTCTTTTTATGATTTCTCCAGTTTTCTTTGTCTATTATCTACCTATGTAGCACACAGTTATTATTTTTATTTATTTATTTATTTATTTATTTATTTATTTATTTATTTTTGGTTTTTTGAGACATGGTTTCTCTGTGGCTTTGGAGGCTGTCCTGGAACTAGCTCTTGTAGACCAGGCTGGTCTCGAACTCACAGAGATCCTGCCTCTGCCTCCCAAGTGCTGGGATTATAGGCACACACAGTTATTTTATAGTTTCTTGTTTTATTGAAACATTTCAAAATATCTGTATGAATTACAGTTAAAATCATATATTGGCATTTTGTTCCATTTTTGTTATAGTTAAATACAAATAGCATAACCATTTTAAGAATGAAGTCCAGTGTCTTTATATACATTTACATTGATATCAGCCAGTACAATTATCCATCTCTTGAACCTATTAATCAATCAAACTCACTCAATAGTAACACCCTACTTTGTCTCTCTCTTCCAACTCCTAGTGATGTGTATTCTGTTTTTTGTCTCCATGCCTTTGTCTGTTTCTGAAGTTCATATTAGGAGATTGTACAATAATTGGCTGTTTGCATCTGATTATTTCATTAATATAATGTCCTCACAGTTCATCTGTGCTATAATTTCTATTAGATTATCATTCTCTTTAAAAGTTCTATTAGATACATCTTTTAAACCTTATGACAGACACACACACACACACACACACACACACACACACACAATGAAAGAACAGTGAAAAAATTCAAACTTCCATCTCTCATCTTTGCTGCACATTGTCATTTGCTAGTATTAAATATTTGAGCAGAAACAAAAAAATATTATTGGAGTGATTGTAGCACTATCTGGTAAATGAGAAAGAAAGGTAGAATTCTACAGAATTAAAAGCAAGCAATACCTTATTCCTAACCAAATCTTTTGCTTTGTAGTTTATTTAAATGTGCCACAGAATGAACAGTTATGTTTTTAATGTACATATTTTAAGAGGATACAAGAAAGGGTGCCTGCCATTAAATCCATAACTATAGCTGTGTATCAAGCTATAAAATATCATTAATTGACTGGGTGGTGGCACATGTCTTTAATCCCAGAACTCTTGAGGCAGAGGCAGGCAGATCTCTGTGAACAGAGCGCTAGTTCCAGGGCATCCAAAGCTACACAGAGAAAACCAGTCTTGAAATATATAATATATAATATATATATATATATATATATATATATATATAATATGGGGCCTAAAATGGCCCAGGCTCAAGGCCTAGTGGAACTTCCTGAGCTTGACTAGAGTAGAGTTTGGCGACTGTCTTTGGCTTATCACTTCCACATATGAGTGACTCAGCAAAACTGCCTCTTCCCAGATACTGCTAACGTGGTGAAATATTATTGGACCTTATACCTCACCCCATCCTGAGGTCTCCACCCACTTCCTCACCCCTATATAAGTACCTGCTCATGCAGTAAAACAAGATCCTGCTTCAACATGTCTCCCTACTCAGTGTGGTTCTCTCCTGTAACTAGGAGGGGGGTCTGGGTCTACGACACTCACCATCCTGCTCAGCCCCAAGGAAGGACTGGCTGGACCGGCCCTTCCAAAGCCCTACCTACCAGAGGACCCAGCATATGTATATAATCTTTTTGCAAAGTAGAAACAATCTTCCTCTGATTATTGTGTGGGAAAAACTAATAGTCTCAGAAACAAAAGTTTTTTACATGGAAAAATGCTAGTGGATTTGGACATGGGCAACTATGTCTATAAACCATGCTGATTCAACAAAGGAAATGAATGGTTTTTGACATGAGTGTCACTAAAAGGGTTTCTTATGCTATGAAATTAAATTGTGCCCATACTGACTTTTCATAATTAAATTATGCTGTTTTAGGAAATTTTGCGATCAACTTCTCATCACCTCCTGAAAATATAGCCAGCATCGAAAAAAATCATCATTTATACTGCAAATCAATTTTTGTTTCACTTTGTTAGTATCCACATACCACCCAGTGTGAAATTTAATAAAATTGACTTTAAAAATCCAAACACTCTTTTCAGCTTATGGAATTGTACTGTTTTCATATTTTCTCTTTTCTATCAGGTCGTAGATTTAAGTGAAAAATGTTGCCAGAATTAATAAAGTTCACATCTGTGAATGTGTGGTTGTGTTTTTCTTGTTTCCCTAAGTGAATATGAATCATGGATCTCACTTTCCCAGATCAGCTGCACTTGACAAAGTTTTACTCTTATAACCAATGCCTAGGCCATTGCTGGGTGAGGAACCGATCCCAAGAGAGCTCAAGGGGTCCATTGTTCAACTGTTGGTAGGCCTTGTGAGGAGATCAGTGTCCTCATTCTGACACAATACAAAGCCATATTGCATAAGGACAGTGCAAAGTCATATTGCATAAAGAAAATGAGAAGGTATATTGCATAAGGACAGGGCAAAGCTATATTGCATAAGAACTAAGTTTATTCTTCCAATATGCTTGAAATTGCTACTGTCTCTTCAAGGAGACATTTTGTTTTAGTGGGCCATTTTAAAAAATAAGCACTATTTTTTATTGTGCTCCTTTGTATTTAGATTTTGGAGAATGATGAATAAATTGGAAATTTTAATTTCAGTTAATAGCAAACTAAAATTCCTTGAGTTATAAAGTATACAGAACTCATAAGCAGTATTTGGTGATGTTACATGTCAAGCAAAAGGATAATCTGTAAATGAAATAGTGGTTTTGCAAGGAGGATCCTAAGAGAGACATACATGGTCCCCCAGAGAAGGGGAAAGGGACAAGATCTCCTGAGCTAATTGGGAGCTTGGGGAGGGGGGAGAGGAGAGGTAGTTAGGAAAAAGATAAGGGGAGAAGAGGAGGGGAGAGGAGGACATGAGAGAGCAGGAAGATTGAGTTGGGGTAGTTGGGTGGGAGAATAGAGGGGAGCAAGAAAAGAGATACCTTAATAGAGGGAGCCATTATAGGTTTAAAAGAGAAATCTGGCACTAGGGAAATGTCCAGAGATCTACAAGGATGACCCCAACTAACAATCTAAGCAATAGTGGAGAGGCTGCCTTAAATGTCCTCCCCCTATAATGAGATTGATGACTACTTTATATGCTATCCTAGAGCCTTCATCCAGTAGTTAATGGAAGCAGAAGCAGACATCCACAACTAAACATTGAAATGAACTCCTGGAATCCAGTTACAGAGAGGGAGGAGTGATGACCAAAAGGGTCAAGACCAGGCTGGAGAGACCCACACAGAAACAGCTGATCTGAACAAGGGAGAGTTCATGAACCCCAGACTGACGATGGGAAACCAGCACAGGACTGAACCAGGCCCCCTGAACGTGGGTGTCAGTTAGGAGGCTCAATAATCTAAGGGGCCTCTGGTAGTGGATCAGTGTACAAATGGACTTTGGGAGCCCATTCCTCATAGAGGGATACTCTCTCAGACTAAACACACGGGGGAGGGCCTAGGCCCTAGCCCAAATGATGTGACAAATTTTGATGATCCCCCATGGAAGGCCTCACCCTCCTGGGGAGCAGAAAGAGAAGGGGATGGGGGATCGGATCGGTGGGGGGTTGGGGGGGATGGGGAGAGCGTGAACTGGGATTGATATGTAAAATAAGATTGTTTCTAATATAAATAAGAAAAATAAAAAAATAGTGGTTTTGTATGATAGCTTGTACTTAAAAGCATTATTCACCTCATTTATTTATTTACATTTATTTATTTTTACTAATCAGCTTTTGGGGAGATAAGTAAAATTTCCTTTTTAACTATAGTTGAAAGGCGTGCTATACCTGAATTACCTGCTATCTATGCAGTCTGGCACAGATAGGTATAAAAGAAATTATAGTGGTTATTACTACTAATAGAAGTACTAGAATTAATTTTCTTCGTAGTCTTTTATTTTTAAAATAATCACCAGTAGGTACCTGCCATCAAATGAGTGAACTAATACCAATGCTTTGTTTTGTTTTTCATAAGTTGTTCTTCTCAATTTCTTTCTTAAAACATCAGATCAGCTTTTTTCCTTTCTGATCTTAAGATGGAAGAGCTGAAAAGATCCTCCATACTGATGGCAGGATGGAAATGCTTATAATGCTGAAACATAATAGAGGTTCTGAGTACTGTATGCTCACAATCACTGCAAGAGAGACTGCAGAGTCTTTAAGGACTGCCAAAATGTCGAGCTCTTCAAAGTAAACCGTAAGCCTCAATCTTGAAACCAGTGTGTTGTTGTTTGGAACTACCAGCTTGACTGAACAGCCCTGAAGCATGTAAACTACACTTGCATGAAAAGGCAGTGCTTAGTGAGACACTGTAAAAAAGAAAAATGATATGTGTGCACATGTTTTAACCCTTGGGCCTAGCAGAGGGTGGAACAATTCTCAGAGCCTGAGAGTACTGCAGCTGTCAAATTGCATCAGACAAAAGCAAGACATATTTGCATGTGTAACACACACACACACACACACACATACACACACACACACACCAAATAAAATGAAGGTTTTTTTTTTTTTAAATTTAAAAGTTATCAATATTGGACATCCTATAGAAAAATACAAAGTATTTTTTGTATAATTGTAAAAACAATTTTAAATATATAGCTACCTGATGATAAGCTTCCCCAACTTAACAGAATTGAAAGGAGACATAGCAACACTTGAAGCCATCAAGTTCTTTTTTTATTTTTTTAGCCCTCTTTGTATTTGATAGAGACAAAAAGTGTGGAGAGCTTGAATACTATGCGTCAGTTGACAAGTCTTGAAGGTTTCACAGGGTAGGCTCTTAAGCTATCTTTACAAACCTGTGTGGAGGGTACACCTACAGAGATTGAAGGCCACAGCACTGTTTTTAAAATATAAAAGAATTGAAATCACAAAAAAAACTGTGTTCTACAACAGCACCATTAAGCTTAAATTTAAAATAGAAATGTGTCTGGAAATTGCCCACGTATTTGGAAGTTAAACAACACGGTTTTAAGTAACTCATTAATCAAAAAAGAAACCAAAGTAATTTAAAAGTGTTTTGAGATGATGAACCTATTTTATATTAAAATTTGTATAATGAAATTAAGTAGTTCATGAGAAACTTGTGGTATTCAATCTTTTTTATCTTTTTTTTTTTTTCTGATTCTTTTGAGCAGGGTTTCTCTGTGTAAAGTCCCACCTATTCTGGGACTTGATTTGTAGAGCAGGCTGGTCTCGAACTCACAAAGATCTGTTTGCATCAGCCTCTCATAAAGGTGTATGCCACCATTCAATACTTATTTTAAAAGATAAAAAAAAAAAAAAAACAACTAGAATTGACTGTGTCAGCTCCTTATTTAGGGCAGAATAAAACTATAATTAATCCCCAACTAAACAGAACAAAAGAAACAAAAAAGTATCAATGAACATGTCCGAAGAGAACATAATGGAAAACCTTCCACTGTGGGAGTCAATATACACAATTTTTAAGAATGCCATCAAAGGTCAAAACAAACAAAACAAAAAACAACTACCAAAGTCCTATGTGCTGGCACACACCTTTAATCCCAGGATTTAGGAAGCAGAGTCAGGTGGATCTCTAGGCCAACCTGACCTACATAATAAGATCCTGTCACAAACAAAACAAAAACAAAATAAAATAAAACAAAACAACAATAAACCTAAAAGTGGGGAGGGGAAGTGAAAGTGATTTCTGAAGAAACAGGAAATCTGAATAGTTGACGTCAACTAAAAATAATGAAGCCCTAATTAAAATGATTTCTACGAGGAAAATCCTTGATTTATGTGGCCTGATTGGTATGTTCTGTTGAATATTTTAAAATAACATTAATCCTACACAAATTGTACTTGAAAACCAAGGGAGGGAGACCACTTCCTAACTAACTTTATGAAGTTAATTCACCCCAACACAATTATCAGCATGCAGTAAACCACAAACATTGCAGACAACAAAGCTGCAGATTAATAATCCTCCCAAACACAGCTACGAGTGTTTTAGCAGTTCATGAGCAAATTAAATGCAGGGCATGCTGAGAAGGGAAATAAAACAGTCCAGTTTGAAATGCAACTCCAAGGTAAGGATGCTAACAGGAAGGATGAAGCCCAGTGCTTGGAAAACAGATCTGTGAGGTCCCTATCTGTGTTGGCTAGCTTTGTACTTCTCAAGTTCCTGAATCTAAATGAATGTTTTGGTCTCTGTCTAAGTAAAATTGAGGGAACTTGGATTCTGAGGTGGAAGCAGGAGATAAAATGTTTCTCAGGTTTGGAACTGGATGAACCAAGTGAGATGTTGAAGACATTGCAGGCATTCTTTTCTTAAAAGGGAGTAAGAAGGCATTTTATTCTATCTTGTCTTAAAGGGACCAGGAAGGCATTGTATTTTATTCTACTTTTTTTTTTTTGTAATGTAGTGAGCCATCAGCCCTTTACTGGGTATAATATTCTCAGCACCCACTAGGGGTTTTGTTTGCTTGTTTGTTTTGGTTTTCTAATCTTAGTTTTAGATAACTTGTCTGTATTTGAGAGAGAAAAGGGTGTGTGTGTGTGTGTGTGTGTGTGTGTGTGTGTTTGAACTAGAGATTAACCAAATCCTGACATCAACACAGAATCCCTGGTTTACAGTGAGGATAAAGACCTTCCCTATGCAAACATGATTCTTACTATTGTTATTCAAGCCATAGGTATACTGTTCATGGATTATTTGCTCTCTGGTTTACAGCATGCTTTTCCTATAGCCAAAGGCAGTTCATATGTGCTCTCAGGTTGCATCATTTGTTTTCAGGACAGACTGCCTTTGTTTTCCTACCTCACCACCTCCTTCCAGAATCCACTGTCGAATAAATGGCTTCCTTCACATTGAGAAATCCTCCTTCAGAATTAGTAGAAAATAAAAATAACAGGAAAAAAGTTGTAAAAGATAGTTATATACAAAGCAAAAGCCTAAAAGTTTGTTTTTAAAGAAGTTGCCACCAGCGAGGTAGCATATGGAACTGTTATCACGTTAATTTGAAATCTTATTAGGGTGGAAAAAAGGAACATACTGCCTTTGCTGCTATCTGGGCCACACTGGGACACTTTAGGGTGAAAGTGTCATTAAGCTGGTTCTTTTTGAGTTTCTTTCTTCCTTCCTTCCTTCCTTCCTTCCTTCCTTCCTTCCTTCCTTCCTCTTTTAAAATTATAATTAATTACATAATTTTCCTTCTTCACTGTTATTGTTTTGTTTAAAAAGAAGAAAAGAGAAATATTGAGACAGACATAAGACTATAAGTTTATTATAAGGCCTGGCAGAATGGGTAGACTAAGAAGAGGAACAGGGTAATGGCTGACTGCCATGGCCGGTCGCCATAGAGAGACAGAGCGGGGAAACAAGAGAGACGGGAGAGCACAGAGAGAGAGAGAGAGACAGGGAGAGAGAGAGAGAGAGAGAGAGAGAGAGAGAGAGAGAGAGAGAGAGTGTAAAGGTGCAGGGGCCTATCTTTTAAAGGGGTCCTCTGCACCTGCGTGCAGACTTCTTTCCCATGGAACCTTGGGCTGACCGGGGTATTGCCTGAGTGGATTCCACCAGGTAACAGGGGCAGGCCAGCATAATGCCTGAATCTTTCATTCCCACCTCTACTTGTTATTAAAAAAAGGTGGGGTGTTTAGACACGGCAGGTTAAGGAATAAGGGCGTCGAATTCTTAAGACTGCTTCCTGCTGACGTGGGGGGCGTTGACCATCTTTGGGGGACCCGAGAAGGTTGGGGTGCTGCCACGTCCTGGGGAAGCTGGTTGTTTCATTGTAGTCCAGGCTGTATGGAACTCCCTGGCGCCTCTTAGACCTGGCAAGATGTTGACAGAGCAGAAGACAAGGTTGAGTTTAGAAAAAATTTTTTCTTAGGTCCTGTCACTTGAGGGGAAGATTGTAAGATGAGGGAGGGGTTCCCGAGGTGTCCCAAGATGAGTGAAGGGAATTTTCGACCAGGGAAAGATTGAATATTACCTGGAGTGAACCTGACCTGTTTGGATCTGATTCGGCTCCCTGGAACTTACAAGAATCCTTAGAGTTTGTGGAAACGTAAGTATTAGACACATTAGCAGCATATTTATGTTAGAAGCGACTTGGCTAAAAGCATTACCATTTTAAAATAGACAGATTTTTTTAGGACAATGAAAAGCATCTTAATCTTGACCTTGTAGTTATGATCATATAGTGGTATTGTTGAACTTTACTATGAACAGTAGCATGAGAAATAGAGAAATCAGGAACATTTTTTATTCTTTTTAATGTCTCAACTCATTATCATCATTTAAGCGTTTTTATCCTCAGGCCTTTGTAACTACATTCTCAGACTTTATATATCTTAGACTTTCCTATCTTTACATAAACCCTAAAATACCTGTTACTGGAATCTGTTTTGCTTTAGCTGGCAAGACTATCAGTTGTCAAAAGCATCAGAGTTCTTGAGAAGGATAAGATTTTACCTGAATCAATGATTAAAGAATAACAGAGACTTGCCAGCAGGCTGCATGGACAGCCATCCCCAAGGTCCTCCATCCATAGTAGAGGGCTGCAGGATACCTGCCTTCTTGCTGATAACTTGTGACCTGTGGATTACAGACTTTGGGAAGACTCGCCTACCGTTGGCCCAAGCAACGCCGGGAAAGTCGATTCCGTTGTCCTCTCTTGTTCAAGGTCTGGAATACTTTGTAGTAGTTGAGGTGAAGGGCAGGGTTGCTCAGTGACCAGCATTGTCACTGACTCGAGATGAAGTTTCTTCAGTGCCCATCAGTTTTCTCGGAGGAAATGGGGTAGGGCCAGCAGCTGGCCTATCTCTCTGTTATAAAAAGCTTTTTAACAAAACATTTTAAATGCCATATTCTCTAGATCTCTGAGCATTTGAGGGCTGTCTGTTTAGGATCTTAGCAGTTAAGTTTGTCTTTAGTTAGAGAAAAATCCCTTTTTGTAATAAAAGCTGTACCTTTGTAAACGGCTTATAGGATAGACTGAGTGGTATAAATATTTTGTTAGTTTGAAATAGACCTTTATGATTTTAAACTTTTATCATCATTTAAAGATATATGAGTTAAATTTAAGTTGTATAGACTTAGCTTATATTTTAAGTAAAGGTAGATTAGAACTTTATGACTTTAAATGTTGACCATCATTTAAAGATATATAGCAATTTAGAAATAGACATTTAGTATAGTTTAATTTAAGTTGTATATAGAGCTAGATAAGTATAAAATTAAATTACAAGTACAGAGACAAGCAGTATTGGATAACAGTAAAGGGGAACTAGAATGCAATCTCTGATCCGTACATTGTAGCAAACAGACAGGAGATTTAAAGAGAGAGAGTAGATTGAAACAGAGGGCCCTGGAAAGGCATAGTATTTAGTAAACGAGCCATGAACAACAGAGCCGGTGAAAGAAGAAATCATAGACAAAAAATAAAATAAAAAGCAAAAAGATCTGGCAGAAATCAAAAATCTGGCAGACAGATTTGCTCGATAGGCCGCTGGAGCTGTGGGTGCCTACAGGTAGGTCACATGACCAAAACGGCGGCAACCGTAAGCCGATTTTGTCTATTTACCTGTTTGTTGGATGAAACCAGAAAGGTTCCTCTATGCATTTCTCATGGGTGAGGCAAGTGGAAAAGCGGCAAAAAGCTCCTCTACGGATACACGTCTGCCCGTGGGAGTTGCCAGGGGCCTGGCCCCGAAGGGGACACAGCTGTCCCGAAACCAAAAAAGGACCCAGCAGTCCGAACTGAAAAAAGCAAAAAAGCAGCGCTCCTGGAGCGGGATCCCATGCCTGACCTTTAGGAAATGCACCCAACAAGTGAAAGAAGAAATAAAAAGCAAGATGTCAGGTGGCAGTGCTTGCCTGTGTAAGTCACTGAACTGAGTGGGCAGGCCTAAGCTAGGTCATATGGTTATGACCAAGATGGCAGCCCCCAGGTTAGCACACGTGGCTGATGGCGACCCCCGTAAGCACATTCTCAATTGCCAGAAAAGTTTCAAACCAGCAAACAAACAAAATGAAAACCAGCAAGCAAACAAAACTTTAGGAGCAGACATTGCCAACCAAGAAGGAACACAGTAGGAGAAAGAACAAACAGAACAATGAGGGACATTCCCAGGTGAAAGTAAGTTCCCATTGGGAGGCAGAACTCTGCTCATTTACCTACTCACTGCCAATAACTGAAAGATCCCGTAAAAATGTATTTCCCATGGGCAAGGCCGAAAAATGTACAGATTGCCCTGTCTGAGAGCATCCGGCCCGAAACCGAAAAATGGACCCAGAGTGAACAGCGCTGGGTCTGCCCCATGGGAACGGTTTGGGTTTCTTACTGGATTGTAGCGAATAGGCAGATCAGTGAGTTCCAGAAACACTTAGTTGGAAAAGCGGCAAGTTGAATTCCGGCATCTCAGGCTGCTGCAGGCAGGAGGGAGTACCAGGAAAAGCGGAGATGAAAGTGGATTGTAAGGTTACCCTTGCCTAACATGCGCCCGCCAGCAGGTCGCAGAAGGTATAAGGGCAGAGCCTTTCCACGTCCGGGCGCCAAAATGTTATTGTTTTGTTTAAAAAGAAGAAAAGAGAAATATTGAGACAGACATATTGACTATAAGTTTATTATAAGGCGCGGTAGAATGGGGAGACTAAGAAGAGGAACAGGGGTAAATGGCTGACCGCCATGGCCGGTCGCCATAGAGAGACAGAGCAGGGAAACAGAGAGCACAGAGAGAGAGAGAGAGAGAGAGAGAGAGAGAGAGAGAGAGAGAGAGAAAGTGAGTGTAAAGGTGCAGGGGCCTATCTTTTAAAGGGGTCCTCTGCACCTGCGTGCAGACTTCTTTCCCATGGAACTTTGGGCTGACCAGGGTATTGCCTGAGTGGATTCCACCAGGTAACAGGGGCAGGCCAGCATAATGCCTGAACCTTTCATTCACTCTCATCCATCCAAATCCCATCATATGCCCCTCTTTGTTCTTTTCCAAATTCATGCCTTTTTTTTATTAATTAAACCTGTCAGACCTGACCTCCTTAAAACCCCTTCTCCCCCAAGCTGGCCAACATTATGTCAACTTGACACAGGTTAGAGTCATCTGAGAGAATGGAAGCACACTTGAGAAAATGCCACCACACTATTGGGGTATAGGCAAAATTGTAGAATGTTTTCTTAACTAGTGATTGAGGGAGGCAGGGGCCAGATCATTGTGGGTGGTACCATCTCTGGAGTGATCGTCCTGGGTTCCATAAGAAAACAGACTGAGCAAGCCATGTGGAGCAAGCCAGTAAGCAGCAGTTTCCATGACCTCTCTACATCAGTTCCTGCCTCAAGGTTCCTTCCCTGTTTGAGTTTTTTGTCCTGACTTTCCTTCAATGATATGGAAATGTAAGCCAAATAAACTCTTTCCTTCCCAACTTGCTTTAAGTCACAGTGTTTCATCACAGTAATAATGACCCTGACTAGCACATCTTCTTTTCTCTCTTCTCTCCTTAGTTTGAAGCATTTTCCCCAAACCTCCAGGGGCAGGCTATTTCCTAGTGCTTCTCTTTTCTCCTCCTACCATCAAAAAATGTTTCCCACCTAAATGGTCAAGATAAAAGTTAGAATGACTACAGCTCTCTTCTTCTTTGGGTATTTGTAGTAAGAGGCATAGAGAAAAAAATCAGTAAGTTTCCACAGCTAGAACTTTGGGACTCTAGAAGAGTCACAAAGAAGACTTTGAGAAGGCCCTTGGCAGCATCTGGAAAATTAGCTTTGTCTGTGGATGTGACGTGACTCCTAACCACCTAACCTGTGGCCGAATTCAAGGAGTAAAAATCAGCAAATGCAAGGTCACTGGTATGATGTGACTTTTCAGGGACTTGGCTTTCAAAATATCAAAAAGCACCTCATTACTGTGCAACATACCAATATCAGGACCAGAGAACACTTTAAGAGGGTGTGGATTTAGGAAGACTGGAGACAACTGATCATGAGGAACCTCTACTGGGAGAAAAATCTTATTTGTGGATCTCCAAGGAGTTTAGATGGGTAAACTTCGGTCTCTTGATGTCTGAGTCATTGTGATCTCTGAGTACTATAAACTGGGAATTGTATAGCACACATCATTGCCAAAACTTGATGAAATCCCTCTTGAAACAGCCTCTTGATTCAGAGAGCAGAATATTTTGAAAAATGCCTAGAATTCCTTCAACACTTTTTGTGCTTAAGGATAAAAAGGATATTCCCACCCCTGTCCTCAAACCCTCCCTCAATCAATGATGTTTTCTAGGGGTGTCTCCTTGTTCTATTTTTCCTTGTTTACAGGAAGCTTGTCTTTGGGCACCTGAACCTCATTGTAGCTCTTGCTTCTCTGCTTCCATTGAAATGCCTACGCAAAATGGCCAATTACAAAATGCAAAAAAAAAAAAAAAAAAAAAAAACCAATTTCCTCCCCAGGAGGTAGGAGTCTTCATCAGCAATGTTGGCTGAAATATGTATTCTGCATGAAAAACAAGGAACTGGTGGGTGGTCAGGACAATGCAGTGGCTACAAAAGGAACCTGAGCAACTTGAAAAAACACTGCCTGGAGATCATCTTGTAAAAAGACTTGTGCAGGGCAGTGAGCTCCTACTGAAAAAAGAAAGCCATTTAATGGAGCCTCAGGACAGCATTCAGGTCTGGTTGAATGGTGAACCATATCAGCAGAAAGTGACTGAAGAAAGGTTGAAAACCACTGAGCTAAGTTGTAACCGAGGATTCCTGAAGGAAGCAGAATAATACACGTTTCTATGTTTAAGTAAGGATAAAGACCTGGTACAATATACTCCTAGTAGAAAACTGAAAAACCATGACCCATATCCCCACTTTAGGCTTCTGGAACTATTTTTAAAGGAAGTCTGAGTTGTGATTCTCCTACCTCTGAGATTCCAAAAGGAAGGAATGGATAAAAGCCAGCCTTCCTTGGGAACTTGTGCAATGGGGTTAATGCCAAAAGCAGCTCTCAGCTATTGCTCCAGCACCATCCCCGCCTGCCTGCTGCCCATGCTCCTTACCATTACTGCCATGGACTAACCCTCTGAAACTGTAAACAGTCTCAACCACATATATCCATCTGTAAGTTGTCTTGGCCATGGTGTCTTATCACGGCCACAGAACAGAAACTAAGCCAGCCTCCACCTTCCCTTTGTGCAATCTTGACAGGGAAGAAAGCAAGCTGCTTTCCCTCAGCCTGTAGAGAGGTAAGCGCAAGGCGCAAGCCGCATGAGTCAGCTTTCTCTGCCAGGATCTTGAGTCTAAAGTCAGATAAGATAGTTGGAATTCACACCCTTTAGTTGTGTGGCTCAATGATGAAGTCAATGGAAACTTTTGTTGCCACAGAAACCCCATAGTTAGCCACTTCCTGAACTTTCTTACCCTGGGTCCAGTGCTTCCCCTTCTACTCCATGACAGCACTACCAAGTTGCGTGTAATTTCACTTTTGCCATGCATAGTCCAGAATCTGTTTACATGGCTTGTGACAGAAAAATCCTAATGAATTCAGCAGTTCTCTGGAGTCAGCTAGAACATGCCTTGGTATATTTTAAAAAGTGAAATGTATGTCATGCATGATGTCTACATGGATATGTGTGTGTGCATGCATATATGACTTTATAGTATATTGTGTCATATATATTGAGATAGTAAGTGGAAGTTTAGATCAAGAAGAAGCAATTAGTTTGTGGGAGGTCTTTCAACTGCCTAGTGTCTCAGTATGTAAAATATATAAAAGCAATGATACACTTTGAGCTTCAGTCTTTCCTCCTGGTTAGACCATTAGTTCATTTTGTTATGTCATCACAGATGTGTCCTGAGTGCACAGCAGAAACCAGCCCTGGTGCACAGGGTCTGTGCTTCAGTGAAGTCTGTCACCGACTTATTACCTCCACTCGGGAGTGTAGAAACACATTCATGGAAGAGACTAACAGATTATTTAATCAAGGCTTAATCAACATGATAAAGATGAGAAAAATTAAGTGATTAGATAAGATAACCTAAAAAACTAAAGGCAAAAAGTTATGAAAAGCCCAGGTTGTTAGACTGATCTAAATGAACAAATCACCCATCTCTGTGTTTGTATGTATGTGTATGTGTGTGTATGTGGTATATTGTATGCATATGACATATGTGCATCTGTATATGAAATTATGCTTGCTCATGCAGCCTTATATGGAGGCCAGAGATTGGGTGCTTTCTTGAATCACTCCCTAACTTTGCTGTGGTTTTAGATTTATTTTTTCTCATTTTTAACTATGTGCATATGTGAGTCTGTATGTGGGTGTGTGTGCTCTAATGTAGGTGCCCTCTGAGGCCAGAGTCATTGGAAGCTCTGGAACTGGAGTTATAGCAGTTGTGAATTACCTGACATGGGTCCTGGAAGAAATGTGGGCCCTTTGGAAAAGCAGTAATACACACTATTCACTTATTATTACTGTTGCTGTTGTTATGTTTAGATAAGGCTGCTCCCTGAATCAGGGGCTCATGATTTGGGTTAGACTATATAACCATAAAGCTTCTGGGACCTACCTGTCTCTACTCACCAGTGTTGAGATGGAAGACTCATGAAGCTATGCCTAGCTTTTTTGTAGGTTCTGTGGGTCTACAATCCATCCCCATGTTTGCACAGTAAGCAATTTACTCACTGATCCACCCCCCTACCTATTAATTTGTTATGCCCATGCTTCATTGTCCAAAATTCTAAACATATTTGGCTTGGTGGCAGGCATTAGCTTTGATTTTTAAAGAACGGTTCTTGTAATTCCAGAATAATTTCAATTCAACTAGAGTGAAAATCCCCAGCAGGTTTGTCTAAGTGATAGCTATAGCCATGTGTACCCCAGGCTAGCTATGAACATGGCCTAACACAGAATCATAATTACTTAAATTTTTTTCTATAATTCTATTGTATGATTCTTGAGCCTGAACTTTCTAGAAAATAATGTTATGTTTCAATGTCCAAAGACTACTCACTCCTGTCCCAAAAGCATAAG